>NW_009952265.1:5515597-5574988 GCF_000747805.2 Chaetura pelagica
TCCCTACAGCATTTGTGGTACAGGATGTGAGGAATGAATATGATGACCTCAAGACTTTCAGCTCTGAAGTCTCCTTGGAGTGACATGCCTCACTTATGTCTTTTTGGAGAATGTTTTGTTTTCATAGACCTGAAATCTGGAAAATGGAAAAATGCTTGAAAGAAAGCTTGATGGTAGTTTAGTTGCTGACAGGTGAACTTCTATAAAGATCATATGCTGAAGGTTATCAGCTTAAGACTGTCATCACAGTATGACATCATAGTAATTCTGAATCTTACATTAAATTCATTTTTTCTGAACAATTTATTTCTTACAACAGAATACTGCTGCATTGCAATTTTTGAAAGGAAAAACATAATTCAGCAGATTGTCTTCTTGTGAGGCTATAACCTTAAAAGATACGTAACTAAAAGCTGCAGAATCTTTCAGATACAATTACTTGCATAAGTCTGACAGTTCTAATGTTACACAGTAGTCATTCTGAATTTCAAATATTCAGGGATATGATTATTCACATTTTAAGCTGGTTTATCTCTGTATGGTCACCTTGGCAACACAGAGGGGTGGAAGGAACACATAAAAAGACTCAATTTCTCAATAAATGTTTATCATACAACTGCTTGTATTTACAACTCAGTATAATATTTTGTTAAATCCAGACTGGGCAATGCTGTTTAACTTAGCTTCAAAGATACAAAACATTATACTGAATATTACTTCCCATAAGCAATAAGATCAATAGTAAGCAGAAGCATCAAAAACTTATATTGAGCACAAAAAGATGATACCTTGTCAGTATTTCCATCCTATAGAAGCTTTTAAGTGCCAATAAAAGTTGTCTACGAGATATTACAGGCCAAACTTTTGCAATCTTTGGATATGGCTTTTATTTTCAGTTCTATGACTTTTCTCAGTTGAAAATAAGAAATGACTAATGATAGCCTGGAAACCATTAACTTAAAAAAAGAACAGTTTAAAGTGTTTGATCCTCTTTTGATGAAGTGTGAACACTAGATCTCTTTCCTGGAGATGTAATTGTGATTCTCCTTCTCTGAAGGAAGAGAGAGGAGGGTGCAAAGGGGGAGGGATGATTCTCTGTTACTTGGTTTAAGAATGTCCTGGTTTGAGCCATGTTGAAGCAAATTTTCCTTTTACTGATTTATTTTTTTCCTTCAGTAAGCTTTCTTTTAACTAGTCACAGAGTGTTCCAGCTAGGAATGATAACAAATGGTGGAATGTTTTTGTAACTGCTGGGTCTTCAAGGTCACATCTTTACTCTGCTGGCTCAGACACTACAGGGAGATCTACGACACTACCCCCCACCCCATAGGAGGCTGAGTTAGACAGACAGCAAAATTGGCCAGAGATATTCCATTCCATATTTCTACGTAAGCTCAGAGGAAGGTCAGAGATCACAAAAGACAACTTTCTTCCTTCTTCTTCTCTCCTTCTCTTCCATCCATGGCCAGCGACCGGGGAGGACTCTGTCCATCCATCACCATCAACCCCCAGGCTCGAGCTCTGCTGACCCTCATCACTCTGTGCTTTCTCCAGCAGCATTTCAGGATTTTTCAGGACTATTCACAGCTCAGGAGATGCTGTGGGAGTTGCTGGGGGTGGGGGGAAGCAAGAGGCTTTTGCACATATCTGAACATACTTGTATATAATTGTATATATTTTCTTATATCATTAGTGTTTAATTAAAGCTGTGTAGTCAAGTCTCTCTCTTTTTCTCTCTCTCCTTTCCTACCTGCGTGGGAGGGGGAGGGGATCGAGAGTGTTGTCGAATCTGAGTCAAACTGCGACAAAGAAAAACTGTTTCCAGTCATCAGTTGACTAAGCTATTAGTAAATGTCACATTTCCATTTCCATTTTACATGACTGTTGTCAATACTATATAATCTCTATCAAAAATGTCAGCCATTCTGTGAATCTCAGAGTTATTCAATGGACCTTTCTTAAAACAAAAACAAACAAAAAACCCAAAACAAACAAAATACCCCAACATAAAAAACCAAACCCTTAACAAACCCAACAGCTCAAATTAATGCAAAAATTCATCGTATTTTTTTTTTTATGTGAAAGAAAAGTATACTTTAAAAAGCCAAAGATATAAAAATATGTATTTCTCATCTGTAGAACACAAAACTGAAAGGAACATGAAAGTTAACTATCTTCCACCAGCATATATTAAGAATAACTGAAAGAGTTAATGCAAACAAAGGCAGTGGGACAAAGATTCTGTTAATTTTGCTCTAGGTGCAACTGTTGAGTTAGTATCTAGAAGATGCAGAAGAAAGCTGGACCCCAAAAATGTTGCATGAGAAAATTATTCCAATACAGTGTGTCCGGTCCAGAACTAAGCCAGTAATTATTCAATTGTATAGGTCTAGGTCAGGCTTGGACACTCATTTGTATTACAGCCAAGAAATCAGAAGATGTGATAGGACCTTACTTTGTATCACAAACCAGCTTTTTCCATGATTTGAGAACAAGCACTGCTGCCAGTAGGGTAACAAGTTGAGGTAGTGAGGAGGCTTAATGTCCATGAAGGATGCAAGTACAAGGTTATTCTGGAAAACAAACAGAAAAATCAAGCAAACAAAACCAAACAAAAAACATCCCTCAAAACAGTACCTTCAGAAAGTGTTTATACTTGAGAAAGAATTCACATATGCAACTGTGACATTTTAGATCTAACACTTGGAGTCCTAAGGCTGGCCTTACCATATATATAATAAATATAGCCTGTAAATCTAATCCTAAGAAGTTTATATTCCATATAGATAAGTCAAGGGGAAAAAAAAAAAGACAAAAAAAAAAGACAGACAAAGGGACGTGGTTTGCTTAGACTACACAACAGATCAATAATTAACAGATTAATTGCAAAGTCCAGTACCTGGGTTTTGGCAACCTCCAGTATTAACACAGGCTGGGGGATGAAGGGATTGAGAGCAGCCCTGAGGAAAAGGACTCTGGGGTTCTGGTGGATGAAAAGCTGGACATGAGCCAGCAATGTGCACTGGTAGCCCAGAAAGCCAACTCTATACTGGGCTGCATTCAAAGATGTGTGGCCAGTAGGTCAAGGGAGGTGATTCTCCCCCTCTATGGCACTCTTGTGAGACCTCACCTGGAGTATTGTGTCCAGTTCCAGAGCTTCAAACATAAGAAGGATATGGAACTGTTGGAGCTCTGGAGCAAGTCCAGAGGAGGGCCATGAGGATGATCAGAGGGCTGGAGCAGAGCATGTCTCCTGCGAAGAAAGGCTGAGATAATCTTGGTTGTTCAGCCTGGAGAAGAGAAGGTTCTGGGGAGATCTTGTAGTGGCCTTTCAGCACTTAAAAGGGGGCTTATAAGAAAGATGGGGACAGATTTTAAGCAGGACATGTAGTGATAGGATGAGGGCTAGAGGTTTAAAACTAAAAGAGTGTAGATTTAGACTAGATATAAGGAAGAAAATCTTTATTGTGAAGATGGTAAAGCACTGGAATAGGTTTCCCAAAGTGGTGTTAGAAGCTCCATCCCCGGAAACATTCCAGATCAGACTGGACTGGGGTTTGAGCAACCTGATCTAGTTGAAGATGTCCCTGCTTATTGCAGGGAAGTTGGATTAGATGACCTCTAAAGGCCCCTTTCAACCTAAACCTTTCTATGAATCTATGATGAATGACAGAGTAAATCATATAACACAAGTCTCCTGCTTTCTGCCTTAGCGACTCATTAGCTGTTGCATGTAGTGCAACATCCTAAAGCAAAGTTTATGACAAATATTATGGATCAGTTCAGGAAAAATTTTACTCCTCCTTACTCATTTTTTTTCTGCCTTTTAATATGTAGAGATACGTAGGATCAGATCCAGAACTCTGAATTCTTGCTGCTCATAACAGCTATATAATACATCTAGAGTACAAGAAACCTTTGGTCTTACCAGTTCATTTTAGCACTTCCCCAAAAAGAACAGTGAATTAATGCAAAATATTCAGGCCAAATCCACATCATCTCAATATTCTCTATTACTGTTAATATCTAATCCTAAATTTACAGTACAGTTTTTGGCTGCTTAAAAATGCAAGAGAAATAATATATTCTTCTACCAGTTCTTGCAGTTTTGAAGACAAATTATTGACATGTCATAGACCAGTTAATGAAAAATGCATACTTTTCTGAGGATGTTTTAATATAAAATTTGAAAATTAAAGCTCACTTCATATATGAAAGGTGCATTTGAGGCACCCTTGTCCTGAATTTCATTACCAGTTCTGTAACAATATCCTGTGACAAAGCTACTTTTTGTAGCTTGCAGATAAAGTATCTGTGAATCATTGTTTCCAGTGAAGCTGGCTACACATGTTCCACAGACAATTGCAAAGTTTTGAACTTAGGGAGCGAACACTTTCTCACCAGAGTTCTGTTGATTTAACGTATTAATGCTATTACCAGTTGGCATGGAAATTTTGCATATCTTTTATGTGTACAGACATGCATACACATACAAACACACTTATGCACATTATATATAGTATTTCAGATTAATTGCATGCTGGATCTATTTGAAGATACAGAAGAAAACCCAGTGGTTTTCTCCTTATACATACCAGACATACTATTTTAATTTTAATCATGTGGATCCTGAAGTGAAATGTGTGTCTAAGTTTACCCTAGGTTCTCCCTGGTGACAAATAATATAAGCTCCCAAATGTGTTTTGACCCTCATAGGCTAAAGGCCAAACCTTCAAAGAAGGGCTTCTAAAAAACTTCCAAAGGAGGCAGTTACCATGGTGCCACAACTCATAGTTCAGGTCTGTGTGAACACCTTTGACAGCAGATGAGAGCTAAACAAAAACAGAATTTGAAAAAGAACCCTGTAAAAGATCCTTTTAGCCTACTCTTTTAAGAAAAATAAAGGAAATACTCTAAAATAACTTCCCTCACACAATCAGGTCAAGTGAATCAGAATCAGTTTACAAATTCCATCTTTGAATCTGCCTGCACCCCTTCCCCCAAAAAGCATTTCCAGGGCACAGAAATCTGTGGTGCTTGTCCTTGTGAAGCTTGGTAACAGTGTAGATGTTTTAAGTACAGTTACACAACATGTGTTTTTCAGACACTGCTGTAGAGTAGCAGTGCAAAGGGTAAGAACTGATGGCAGAAGATAGAAAAGTACTGGCCACTCCTTGGCTTTCTGCTTCCAGATGAACTGCAAGGTAATGTAATTTTCTAGCACTCTCAGGTGAATGAAGAAAACTACTGTTATTCCTTAATTTTATTCTAATGGGTGCTGGGAGTAAGAAGCCTAAATATGTTGAGGTGCTAAAAATTCACAGTAATAGAACCCTCAAGAATTTAGTCTGAAGAGAAGTACATACCTGGAATGGACTTGGTAAATAATGTAGTCCAACCTCTTTCTACCAAAAGAACTGCGTATCAGACACCTATTTAGAAACACTTAAAGCCAGAAAAGGGAATCCCCTTTACATAGCTGAAGAAAAAGGCACAAAAAAAGGTGACTTCCCTAGTTCTCAATTTCTGAGAGTGAGTTTAATATCTCAGACACAAACAGTGTTTCCTGTTATTATTATAATTTTCCAATAACTAAGTTCCAACAAACAAAAATCAACATGGTTTTACTCTGTTTGGCTAGTAGTTTCATTTTTTTTATTAAGAAAAAAGCATTCAGGAGTAAATAATAATTTCTTTCACACTGTTCGGAAACAGTAGAAAGAGAAGCATTACCACTTAAGAAGCAATTCCTCATTCTTTTATTTATGCAAAATTGGATCAGTAACATCTGGAAGTTCTTTTGGTTTCATGTGATAAATAGCTGATGTTCTCAAAGACTAGGTCATCTTCTAGTGCTTGTAAAATTGAGTTTGACAGAGAGACATCTTGGAGGAACAGGAATTAGATCATTCCTACTGTCAGTTAGTGTTGCTTTTCTCACAGTGTTTCAATGTTTTTAGTATCAGAAATAGATATATAATTAAAACACTGAAAGAATTTTAAGATTGTTAAGCCTTAAGCACTGATTTAATAACATTTATGGTTTATGTTTAATCTTGTTACAGTTAGATTCTAATTATTTAGACAAAAACTTCCAAAACCAATTTTCTTGTGGTCTTAGTAGGCAAAACAAACGTAAGCCAAATTTCTGTAGGTTACATGGAGAAACCAACAAGATCTGTAAGCACATTAAGCTCTTATTTTAGTTCCTGTTTTCTTGCACCATGTTCTTTTTCAGCTTTTCCTAATGCTGGTTGCAACAATCCTTTTGCAGAACACTTTGTTGATGGTGAAAGGAGGATGATAGCCTGGAGTGGAAATGGTGGAGGTTTTTAGCTGCATTTAATATTGCTCAGTTGTCTGTAGAATTGTCTTCTACCTTCCTTGCAATTTTCTTCAGATTTTGAAGCCTAGTTCATAACCAGGCACCCCACATCCACCATCTGTTTCACAGTTTAAGGATATAAAGTCTTCTTAGGCAGGCCTGAATTTCAGCCCAGTAGAAAGCCCAGCTTTTTATAAGAATATGTTTTAGCTCTTACCTACTGTATTTTTCAGAAAAAAATCACAAGAAAGCTGTGGTAACTACTTACCCATTCTAAAATGGCAAAATCCCATATTTAGCAGTGGGAATGAGTTTAAGTCCTGCTGTAGAAGTTCAGCACAAGACCTTCTGACCCAGAACAGAGTACTGCCACTTGAGAACATTGCAAAAGCCAGCTCCTGAAGACAAGAATTCTCTTTGCCACATAAACAGTCCCTGAATATGCTATGTGCTAGTGGGTCATTAAGGGATTATTTAGGAAAGAGAGGATTTGCGTGCAGCCAAATCGAGTGAGTACCCTGTTCATTGCCTGCATCTATTAAAATGCACTTTTGTGCCTCCATCTGTGTCAATTTTCTCAAAGGAGCAAGGGCTTTCTGTGTTTAACAACCACTGTTTTATTTTTTAAAATGCAAGCAGGAAATGTAAACAGAATCCAAGGCTTACTGTTAAGCTGCAGCCTTTAGCTTATTGGCTGCAGAATCAATCCTGAAGGATGCTGAACCTCCTGGCACTGATCCAGACCAGCACTTCAGCACATGTCAACTTTAACACAAGGGGCCTAGTCCTATGATTAGAGTTAAGCATGTGTTTATGTGTTTTCCTGGCCTTCAGCCAGGGTGTTCAGCACTTTGCAGGATCATGTCTTCAAATAGATGTAGCAGTATCTGAACTTCAAAGTGGAGTGTGACCTATTGCTCTTAAATCACTTTCCACACATGCTAGATGGTAATACAGACTAGCCAGCTCAGGCCATGTCCTCCTCACACCTTCCTCTGTCTCATATGCTCAAGAGAAAAAAAAATAAATATTGAAAATACCTTGGCGTTTTCTGCCCACATTCTGTGTCTAAATAAAAATGTGGTGGTCAGGCTAAACACCACTGGTTTCTCTGTAGTCTTTACAGCGAAATCTCCAGGTGCGAGCACAGACACAGAGTGCCGTTCAGTGTCAGTGCTCCTACACTGAACACTACTTTGAATGTTAAGAGTTCAGGTTTTTAGAGCATTTTGGATTTTCAGCTTGATCAGTGGAGTAACACTACTGTAAGCTTTATTATTGAATGTAAGAGGCACTTTCAGGTTTAAAAAGAAGGGTAAGCCCTAATATCTGAAAACAAAATGACAAGATTTAAGGTCAGTTCTGACAATTTTGGTAGAAATGTTTGGTCAAACAGTGGTTTGCTGCAATAATATATTCCATTGTGCAACAAAATTTCATTTTAGTGTAGTGGTTTTCAAGATCAGAGTATCTGAGCAAACTTCCATTTCAGTGTATTCAAGAAACTATGATAATATATTGATAGGTAGTGGGAACTAGGTGACCTGAATATAGGCTTTGATTTAATCTCTTAAACCCAGTTAAAGTTTTAGCTTTACCCAGAGCCCACTAAATTAAGAAAAACTGTAGTCGTGGTTTTCCTTCAGTTCTGCTTTCCTTCTGAGTGCATTCCTAAACCCAAGACTAATATTACATACATCAGCTTAATTAACTTGGGAAAATAAAAATGGCAAGAACAGCATTTTCAGACATACGCATCTGTTTCTTAACACATGTTGTCACCTGGGGAAACCTGAATATAGAGTATTAGTGCTGAAATCTAACATGCTAACTCTAAAATTCATAGTAGTTTCTAATGTTTGTTAAATATGTTATTTCCAAGCCATTCTTGATGTATAGTATTATTGATTTTATTAATACTGTGACATTTAAATTTTCACAGGAATGATACATTTTTTAACCTAATGGAGGTAATGAACATGCTCCACAGCAGTTAAATTAGCAAAGCTAATTAGAAGAAAAATATGCATTTATTTTCTATTACTTAATTTATTTGCAGGTATATCTGTTTTTTTAACAGATAGACAAATTAATGTGTGTTAGTCATATGGAAACATTTAAGGACTTCTTAAATAGAAATCTTTATGTTAGGAAAATATTTTAGCATTTTTAAAAGAGTTTGAGCAAGTTTCTTTGTAAATTTCAGTGAGATCTTAACATCAGAAAAGGCTTCTGAAAATTAAAGAGCTGCTGACACCTCATGGCAAATCTTAAAAAGCATTCTCAGCAAACACAGCACTACTTCTGTTCATCTATTTGTCTTGTTTTCTTTGCAATAAAGGGCATTTGTTTGAAAACATTATCTTTGTTTACTGAGCCCACATTTTTCAACTGCAGCTGAGTAAAAATAAATTTCATGACAGTGCCAAAGAAACATTTTTAATTCAGGTAAGCAAAAAATACCAGGAGAAAATGAATTCTTAAGAAGGAAATGTTTTTCTTCTTAGGTTTTCCAGGATGCAAAAGAGTGGAAAGGAGATACGAAGACAAAACTACTTTTGAGTACCAAAAAAAAAAAAAAAAAAAAAAAAAAAAAAAAAAGAAAAAGTTAGCTATTCCATCAGTTGATCTACACTAGTCGTTAATAGAGGTGCTGCTAGTACAATATGTACTTATCTTCCTTTCAGTATTATAATCCTCTCATTTGGGAGTTATTATCTCAGCTGTCTCAAATCACACAAAGCTGACATTCCATGCAAGAAATTGTCAGCAAGCTACACTTTTTAATGGCTCAAAGCTGCTGAAAAGTTTTAAAGCTGTGGAACACAAAACAAAGAGGTATTTTTGAAGTGTTTCTGATGTTTTCTCTCTTCCTTCACCACACCTTTTTTTGTATTGTGAAGTATTTTGTGTTCCCTCGGATGATGTTTCCTGACAAAGACACCTTTCAATCTGCCAAGGGCTAAATATGTGATGGAATGTAAGACTAACATCCAAAACTGAAAAAATTTTAAGTCCCAAAGCAGGAATTTAGGAAAAGTCATTCTTGGAGTGCAAATAGGATCTGGAAGTTAAAATGTGCCATTTTTTAAAAACATAACCTTCAACAATCAGTCTGGGAGGCAACAAATGATTTTGGAATACATTTTCTTTTCTTAACACACACCTGAGAAGGCAGCAGATAACCCTGTGGTTGCATGGGATTTCTACACATGAGAAGGCACTCTGGTCAGTCAGATCTGCAATCACTCTAAGAAATGCTTGTGCCACCTGTGCCACAGGTATAAGCTATTTAAGGTAACTGTGAGGCATTTTTTCCCTCCCATAAAATTTTATTAACATCTATTCATGCAGTGCTTTTTACTAAGACTTCTGGCTATTTGGCAAACTGTTTCTGAATGAATTCTACCTACAAAACGCAGATAAAGTATATGGAGCACGTGCATTAGATGAAACCTTACTTTTGGGAAATAACTGAATATTGTTGGAAAAAGTTTAAGTGGGCAGCTGTATAAATTGCTTAATGTAAATTAGCTTATCAGTTCCTGATGTAATAAATTATCTTGCTCCATCAGAAAAGGCTGAAAAATTAAAGATGTGCTGAGTTCAAATGAGTTCCAGGCAAATTAATCTAATAGTGGAATATGTCTGATGCATCTAGAATCTGTAGAACACAGTTTGTGTACACCGCAGGAAGATCCAGCTTGGGTTTTCTGTGAGATAAATAAGGGAGCTATTAACATACTTTGGAACAATGCAATGTTGTGACAGTTTAGCAGCTGTGTTGTGCCTTTTTTTTTTTTTAAACTGATCTTTGGTTATCTAACTTACTTGTAATAATATCATTATTACTGTTTTAATTATTACTTCTATGCTGTAGTGCCTGGGCACATTGATCATGAGCAAGCATTTGCCACTATTCATTTCTGTTTTGCAAATTCTTATCAGGACTCCTCTCCAGGAGGGAACTTAAGCTCACATTATGTTCAGATCAACCTAGGCACACGCTGAGCTTTCTCATTTGAGCAGTACCCTTTCTCTGCATCAGGACCTGATCTTTGCTGAAATTCACTCCTCTGTGCACATATCAGGGCAGCCGACAGGAGAAGGGGGAACAGATTCAACCCACTCCTCCCCGAAACTGAATGTTAGAGTGCAGACCTATTCTGGATACTTTCTCCAGCCTGTAAAATATGTCAGAAGTGAGTAAGAATGAATCCCATGTTGCCTTTCCCAGCTCATCCACAAGGGACTCACTCTCATCCCTGCTTATTGGCAGCAGCAGACAGAAGCACTCTGTTCTTTGGCTTTTTCCACCAAATTGGAAACTTAAGAAATATGAAGAGTCTTGCACAAAACCTCCCTCCTTGGTATAATTTTCAAATAAAGTGAGAAACAAACACTGGCAGAAAAATTAATCTTGAGTAAATAAAAACCTTTCTCATCAAGTTTCATTTACATTCTGACTGAATACACCTTGTTAATTATTCAGAATAAGAAAACAGTTGCAGAAAGAGATGAATAAAAGTACTGAAAATGTTTCATTTGAAAGACTTAATGAAATAATTTTAGACAGTGCTACAAAATCTAATGGTTCAAAATGCTATCTTGGTTATCAGCTTTAGTAAAATGATATCTGAAAAGAACTCTTCCAAACAGTTCAGATCCCCTCTGATTTTTTATCTGGAAGTCCCAAATGGGAAAGAAAGATAATATTTAATAGTGAATTCTTTTGCTTAATTGTAAAATAACTTTCCCACTGAACAACTTTTCAATAACTCTCCATCTAGTCTGGATATATGTCTTCACATGTTCATTAGATTCTTCTGCTAACTTGGCTAGCCATGAAATAGCAATGTTGACTTTTCTGGCCATTTTAGTTTAGTTTAGTTTAGTTTAAAAAAAACAAATCTATTAAAATACATTTTATGAAAACTATCTGTACCTGTAAGAATAAATGCATAGTCGTGAATCTAAACAGCAACTTTCATATACCATCCCTGGGTGTCCATTTGCAATGACAGTACACATACAAAAGTGAGTGCAAGTATGCCTTTTTACACAGACTTTAGGAATATAGCCATAAAGATGAGAGAACTGATGCTAAGCAAAGATATATTTCAGTGAATTTCCTTTCTGGTCTTCATAGTGAAGCATATTCTTCCACAGTTATTACTCAAAATACATTTGCACAAAGGGTTAGCAACTTCTTGCATTCTGCAGAGAATGACTAAGATATTTTTCTGAAAATAAAAAAGAAAAATAAGAAAAATAATCTTAGGGCAATCATAAAAAGATTGCAAAGAAAAGAGTTCTTAGATCCATATTCTGGCATGAAATTCTTTCAGCATGGAAGTATTTCAGATTAATATGCTCTTGTGGACCATTCCTTGCTTTCTTTGCATACCAAGAGGAAAGACTGAAATGGTAACCTGAAGTGAATATCACCCTTTCATCAATTATTTCAATAATTTTGAATTCCAATAATGTTGAAGATTTAAACATACCCTGGCAACTACGTGGCTTCACCAGAAGCAGCAACCAGAAGAACAGATAGTGACAATGATAAAAAAGTTGTGGAGAGAGGAAGAGTAGTCTGCTGTTGCTGTGGACCATATTCAGGCTCTTCTCCTTAGCATCACAGGGCTATCACCTGTGCAGAACTCTCTGTGATTAGAATACATTTACATTGTGCTAAGAGATATCCATGGCAAGGACCCATCCATACTATAGCAGTTCCAAAAGGGTCTGGGATTTAATTCTAAACTCCACAACACCAGTTTTCCTATTTTTTTCTACCTGTTATTCCATTACTGGAACAATAGTTCCTGAGGTCCTGCTTTCATGATGAAACCTGGTTCAATATGTTGAAGATATCTCCATTTAAACTTGCAATTTATTTCTCACTGACTCTCTGAGATTTTCTTTCCACATTCAAGAATGCCTGCTCAGCCTGTGTAAAAGAGTTGGCTTTTGTTGTCAGATTTCAGAGAAAATTAAAAGTTAGACCCTAGACAATTGCTTTTTGTCTTTGATATACAATTTCCATGAATTCTGGATTAATATAAAATATCTAGGTCTATCAGTGGTGCTTATATAAATTGCATATGTAGCTATAAATAAAATAACGAAACTCCTACCTATTTTCCTCCAGGTCTGAATGTGAGAAACTATGCCATGTGGGAAAGACTCTTTTGCAGAGATTGCAATCTCAGAAGAACAGATGACCTGATTAGCAGAAAAGTCCTAGAGCTTTTTATATTCACATATGCTGTGGTATGTCCTCAAGGGTGTTTTTCACCTGCACCGTGTTTTCCAACTGCAGTAGCTTTCTAGGCTGTCATCACAAGCTATGGAATTTCGCTGTGTGATTATTTCTTTTCCCTTTTAAAAACTATATTGCTTGCCTGCATTGAACTTTGCAAGAGTTGACTCTCTTTGGAAGGATGGTGAAGTAACCAAGCTTTTCAGTGCAAAGATTATAATTTTCCACAGTTTGCCTACCATAAAAGGCATTTACAAAAGAGTTATGCTTGAAACACATTATATGAATGTCCTTGCCATCTCCTGTTTCTTTCACCATATTGTTGCAACTGCCAGACATTATTAATCCTGGCACTAGGAAGTTAAAGGTAAACCAATGTTTAAACTATTCCAGTAACTGCTAGAAGTTATTGTCTGAATTATACTTTACCTTGCAATCTGCATATTGGAGCGCTGCTTGTCTCCTGTGATGGTTGATGACATACTGTGGATGAAAGATAAAATCAAGTGAAGCAGCATTAGTGAATTATTAGCAGAAAATTTGTGTGTACATTGGAGACCATTAAACATTTCTTTCCAGAGCATATAATCATCTTTACAGGTATTCTGATTACAAAATTGTTGAAATAGTACAAAATTCCTTCACAATGTTATGAAAGTTCTGCAAAAACACATTTTAATGTTGCTAAGAATTAAGATTATTTTCCTAAGCACCACAAAAGAATATTCACCATTAATATTTTAGGTAGTTGTTGAAACTACTAGTAGAAAATTAATTTTTGATGTTATTGTAAAATATCCAACTTGATTATAAGAATTACATTATAGCCAACTTGATTTTGAGGACTGCATTAGATACAAAAAATAAATAAACAGTCACCCCACTGTTAACCAAAACTACTTGCTTCAGTGTTACTGAACTCCCATTGACAAATAATTTATGATAGAGATTCAGAACAAAAAAAACAACAACTTTCAAGAATTCTTTTGTAAAGAGTTCACAGATCACAAATGCAAAATACTAAATACACAGCAGTCAGACAACACAGGGTTTAGCTGACAATAATTCCTGGGAGTATGGAACTTCTAACAGCCATCATTCTACAATGTGTTTCAATTTTAAGTCTCCAGAGAGCCTATTACAAGGTCAAAATTAATAAAAAGAAAATACAGGAAGCTATGATGTTGCTTAAAAAAACATGTGAAATTTAACACAAAAGCTGTTGAAATAACATTACTGTCCTACATAAATGTAAAAATACAAGGGAATTCCGAATTAGGGCAGATGCAATAACCTTAACGCAACCCTGTTGTGCCTACCAATTGCATACATATGGTATGTAAACTAACCCACTGTTCTGAGACCCTCTGTTGAAGGACCATTATGTGCTGCAGTTGGTAGGCACGGAAGAGCTGTGTGAAGGGTGCTTTGTGACTGCTTATACTAAGTTTCCTCTTGGTCTTCTTGGGTCACATTCACACCTTCATTACACCATAACTTGTTTGTGTCCATATTTCTGTTTTCTCTCTAACTTTCCATTTATTTCGTTGATCTTAGTTTCATTCAGTTTGAACATCAAGATAAAAATCTTGACAGTAAGATTTTCTTGCTGAACACTATTTGCCATAATACAGTAGCAAAAGTTCCTATCTCTTAGTTGCAAGCATTGGCACCTAAATAGCTTTCTCACGTCCTCTAAAATAAATCTCACATATTTTGTTATTTTGGTCCTGCCACCTCAGTGGCAGTCACTTTTACCCAAACTCAGAGAAGTTTGTTTGGCTCCTCCAAATTTTTTTTATAAATCTGAAAAAGTATTCTATTTATTCTACCATATTTAGCAACAAAACTGTCTTCAGTACATGACAGATTCAAGTAATGATATTTCACCACATTTTACTTCTGTACTTTTCACCATTTTCAATATTCTCTAGGTAACTCAGTGTAGATTAGCATCACCCATTTTCCTGTAAGCAGCAACATAAACCAAGATGTATCTTTTACTCCATTAAATATTAATATATATCATTTAATATTAAAGAGGCTGCATTCCTTTTCCACCCCTGATGTATATAATTTTTTAATGTCTTTTGAAAATAATTTAATAGGTCTAACATAATACCCTGGAAAGAAAAGGTTAGTCCTCCTAGGACACTATAGATGCCTACAAGCTCTAACCAGCATAGTAAAAAAGTGCAGGTAAAGTATTGTGTAAAACACACCAAAAAAATCATTAATTAATAAAAAATATACATGGTCAGTGCTCATGACAGAACATACAAAATACAACAGAAATTAACTGTGGGACAACAGACAGTAGAACCTCCAGTGTTCAAAATATTTAGATTTTTTTGTGCTTTCATGGTTATGTTTACATGTATAAAAATCATTAAATGAATCAAAATGAGCATGAAATATTTTTTCAGTGGTCTGTTTATCTGCTTAGTTTCCAAAATCCCTCACTGAATTTTGAATGCCTATTTCAGTGTTCTTTGTAGAGTGGTAACATTACATGAGTGGGTTTGTTTTTCTGTAGTCTTAGGACTTTCCTAGTGCCAGATCAGTCAGAGTGGAACCTGAAGCAGCTTCAGGCACTTTTCTCTAGGCTGCTCTAATTTAAGACAGTTACCAGTGAGGTGTCAACTAGAAATACAAGTAATAGACCTTCCCATCATGGACTGATGCAGAACTCTTGCGGTGACTCCTCACTAGGGAAGGTTTCCTTTTTCTTTCCTTTCTCATGTGACTGGATTTGCCACTGTTAGGCAGTCCTGCAAGTGCACACCCTAAGGGAGTTCTGGAGCTTATCTACCCATGTATAACTTGAGAGTGCAACCAGCACATTACAGTAATCAACAATATGAAATACAACTGTATAAATCCATAGGATTATTCCAGAAAGGAGAAGGAAATGGGATATGTTCCACCTCTTTCAGGTTGGGTTTCATAGTTCTTTCTATCTTTGGAAAAGTTTCAGAGTGATAGAAGTTACTGACCTCAAGCTACTATATTTACACATCTAATTGGGTCTTGCCTGGTGTTCCAAAAATGTCAAAGACAAACAGGACCTATGCTGACCTTCTGCAATAAGAAATTGCAAATTAAAACATTTTTTCTGGTGTTACATTACTTTATACTCCTGCGGGCTCTCTTTTCACTCCAGTCATCCCACTCCTTTGCTGGCATTGTTCCGTATGGACTAGAAGAGGGAAAAGGGTATCTTAGATTTCTAGGACGAAATGTATTGAAAGCTGTGCAGATGAAGTCAGGGTCAGAACCATGTCCAGAAAAAAATGGAGCATCTAAACAATGTGCCATTTACTAATTGTATGTCATTGTGTGTACCTTTTCTTCTTAATAGTAGATAATCTGGCACTTAGAATAAAGTTTCATAGTTGTTCTCTCACTATTATGAGGTTTAATTGCACTTCAGGTACAAATCATTGCACAGAGGTGGTCATCAAGGAAGCCTAGGTTTAGTTTTCTTCTTAAATGGAAAAGGATTAAGGATTCCTGCCTGGGTGCAAGCTTCTAGGAATCAATTGACATAATTTTGAATTGAGGTAGGCCCTAAGAAAAAGGAATGTTTTCAAAGAATCATAGAATGGTTTGCGTTGGAAGGGACCTTAAAGATCATGTAGTTCCAACTCCCCTGGCACAGGCAAGAACACCTCCCACTAGACCAGGTTGCTCAAAGCCCCATCCAACCTGGCCTTGAACATTTCCAGGGAGGGAGCAGCCACAGTTTCTCTGGGGAGCCTGTTCCAGCATCTCATCACCTTCAAAGGAAATAATTTTTTCCTAATATGTAATCTAAATCTACCCTCTTCCATTTTAAAACTGTTACCCCTCATCCTGTCACTCCCATGCCCTTGTAAAAAGTCCCTCCCCGGCTTTCCTGTAGGCCCCCTTCAGGAATTGGAAGGCTCCTATAAGGTCTCCCCAGAGCCTTCTCTTCTTCAGGCTGAACAATCCCAACTCTCTCAGCCTGTCATCATAGGAGAAGTGCTCCAACCTTTCAACCATCTTCATGGCCCTCCTCTGGACTTGCTCCAACAGCTCCATGTCCTTCCTGTGTTGGATACTCCAGACCTGGACAGAGTACTCCAGGTTGGGTCTCATGAGAGCAGAGCAGAGGGAGAGAATCACCTCCTCTGGCCTGCTGGCCATACTTCTTTTAGTGCAGTCCAAGATACAGCTGGTTTTCTGGGCTGAAAGTGCACATAGCCAGCTCATGTTGAGCTTCTCATCAACCAACACCCTCTACTCATTTTTTGAGGTGTTTTCAATCCATTATCTGCTCAGCCTGTATTTGTGCTTGGGATTGTCCCAGCCCATGTGCAGGGCCTTGCACTTGGCCTTATTGAACTTCATGCAGTTCACACAGGTCCACCTCTTGAGCCTGCCAAGGTCCCTCAGGATGGCATCCCTTCTCTCCCGTGTGTCAGTGTCTTGGCTGAAGCCAGGACGAAGCCAATTTTCTTTTTACAGGTTTTTTTTTTTCACTGAACTCTCTTTTAACCAGCACAGTTGCTGAAAGTAGCAGCAAGTTTACCAGCCAGTGGACTGATAATGCCTGAATCTTTTGCTGAGACACCAAGGACGCTTTGGTCTATTTGTTGGATTTGCTGCTTTGGACACCAAAGGAGCAGAGGAGTCTTATCTATAACCCTCATATCTACAACCTTTGTATCTACAAGTGGACTAAACAGACGGCAAAAATGGCTAAGCAAAATATTCCATCCACATATATGTCATACATGGTATAAATTCAGGGATCATGGAAGTTAAGCCCCTTTTCCCTTCTCTTCCATTCATGGCTGGCATCCAGGGTGAACTACATCTATCCATCTCCTTTAATCCCTAGGCCTATTAATTCCTGACCCTCGTAACTCGACCCTCAGATCCTGCTCTGTCACTATTTCCAAAAGTACTCCAGGACTTTTTGGAACTCCTCACAGCTAAGCAAAGTGCTGTGGGAGTCACTGGGGGTGGAGAGAGGTGATAGAGGTTTTGCATACTCCTGCATAATTTTGTATATATTTGCATATATATTATTTTATCATTAATTTAATCAGTTATGTCTCTCTCCTTATTGTCCATTCCCTACCTGGGTGGGAGGACACTGAAAGCACTGTTGTTTTTGGTTTAATTGCCAATCCTGAGTCAAACCATGACAATAATGAAAACAATACCCCTCATGGAATCTCTGGTTCTTTTCCACATTACCCCTGATGTAAATCTAAAATAATCTAAACTCTTTTAAGTATACCTTTCTACTTATCTATTTTTGAAGGCCCAAAGTAGACTGTATCAGCAAATAATTCATCTTAGGTTTTAGAAGCTACCTCACAGGGGATAAAATTTGAGGGATTTTAGTACTGCATGTGACTTTTTATGTATGAAACAGGTAACTCTTTACATCCGAAGGCTTTAGCCTTCTGCTCTCTGCAATCTGATGTATGATGATATGATAATATGGGATTAATTTCTTTATTTCTTACGAAATACCCATATCTGATGATTGTAGATGATGACTGTAGACAGTGACCTGACAGGCATTGTGTGAGACAAGATGCGCTTTTTAGTCAACTTCCTCCTTATTTTCAAACGCTTCTTCTTTCACTCTTCTGGCCTATAGCTGTATGAGTGGATAAGTGGCTCTTTTAGATCTGATGCCAACATCAGTCTACAAATTGGCAGATGGTGCCATGAGGCGAGGCAGTTAGTTGGCAAGCCCCCCACCCCCTGCCCTGCAACCAATTTAGCTTCTTATGTTGGCATGGATCCTGCCATCCTGAGCCAGTGCCCAAACTAGGCCTTCTAGTGTGTGACTCAATATGCTACTGCTTAGCCTTAGGACAGCTAATCATGTATTCTTTCAAAATTGATGTGAATTAATTAGGCACTGTGGGCAGGGTCTGAAGGGGAGAAAGTGCACGGTCTTACTCAGGAAGGGAAAGCAGAAATGCATTCCCTGGTAAAACAATATCCCCTCTCCTTCTGCCAAGGGCTAAGTGCTGCCCTTTATTAACTCCTACACCACCTTTCAGTTGAGAAAAATCAGATTTTATCTGCTGGGTACTCATTAAATTAGAAGGCATTTGTTCTGTTAATTGGCACCAAATTTCAGTTTTGTTGGTTTTGTTGTGTTTTGTTTTTTTCCTGGCAGATATAGATCTAGTTGGCAATTGTGCACCCCAAGAAAAGGAGGAAGAAGGAAGACCTATGCTGTGTAAGTGTAATTAGATTTAACTGGAGAAACAGAAGCTGGACTTAAGTCAAGCTTGCTGGCTGAGTTACGGGGAAACTTTATCAGGAAGTGTTGCTGTGTCAGTGGGAAAGTACTGTAGCTATGGATACTAGGGATTACTGAAGTATAATTCAGCCACATAAAGGCTTAAGCAAAATTAAACAAATCACTTCCCTTCCAGAACTTTAGATATTAAACTATTAGATAGCAAACATCAGGCCAAAACCAGAAACCCATTCAACTGACAGCATGACAGGCTCATAAATTTTCCCACAAAACCTTGCAGTGGGAAGGACTCTCTCCTGGAGCCGGGCTTCTCATCAGGGACCCTGTGTGTACAATAAGATGTTTGCTCAGGCATTTGGAGTTAGATTTCAGACACTAAAGAAGGTTTGGTTCTTCTCTGGTGTCTCAGAGTTTCATTCCAACTTGCCAGAAGACACCATATATGCAATAAAACTGATGAAACGGAAATATTATTGGAAGACTTTAAATACAGAGGAGGGAGAAAAATAGCCTTCCCATTTTATTGTTTTTGTTAATGTAAATGAGTGCCTCACTGGGAATACCCCACTATATGAATAATAAAATTTTTGAAAGTTTCAGCTGAAAATTTCTGCTGAGAGTTTTTGTTTTGAAGATTTTGACAGTTCACCATTGTATTTACCTTACTTTTGGTTAGGTTAGAAGAGCAAGCAGCTTGTGCAAGCAATGCCTCCAACAACTAACAAAAGTTTTTGTACGAGGCTTATGACACAATAATTCTTGTTGAAGCCCTTGCATAAAGCAGTTTCAAGATGATGACCAAGTAGTTCAACAATCGTCCATGTGACTCTGCCAGTCTATTCACTATGCCAGTATTTTATAGAGACATATAAAATTTAAATTTCAGGTGGAAAAGATTTACATATGTTTTTAAGCAGGAAGTGTACATGTAAACAAAGCAAATTTATTATTTATTTCTCCTGGTGAGGCTCAAGGAAGGCTTTTCATAGCTTTAGTGGATTTTTGGGCAGAAACATAAAGATTTTACACAAATAACTATTTGAAGGTTTGTTCTTTTTTACTTTTTTTTTCCTTTGTCTGGATGCAGAGTATACAAAAACTATTTATAGAAGTTAAACAGAAAACAAGAAATAAGGGAAAGTGATGCTGAACAGTTGGAAATATTAGCATAATTTTTTGTCTTTTTTTTTTTCTCTTTCTTTTTTTTTTTTTAATTCCCCCACTAGGGAATAGCCTGATGAGTAATGTGAATGAGTTGTTTAGCTATCTATATTCTCTCTTCTGCAAATCATTCACTCAAAAAGCACATCATAAAATGCTATTCTTCAGAGCAGCAAGATAGTAGATTGAAGACCCATGAGAATTAGTTTTTTCTAGCATCTTGTAAAAAAAAAAAAAAAAAAAAAAAAAGAAGGCACAGAAGAATTCCAAAGGTAAATCTCTCAAGCACAGCAAAAAAGAACAGGGAAATTAAAAGCATCTCCACCAGAAAGCTGAGTCAAAGTGTAGAGTGTAGAGATTGTACAGGTACCATACATGTAAAGAAGTGAAATAACACAAGTGAATTAAGTACAAAGTTAGAGAATGTCGGGTTGAGGGGGGGTTGAGAGAGCAGGGGATGGGGTAGAGGATCAACAAGAGAAAATTATGTAAAGGCAGTGGAAAACTCATCATTAGACCTGACTCTGAAGTTAATGCTAAATCATACCTTAAGAGGACAGCCTAAAGCAAGGGCATACTAGCAACAAAAATATTAATTTTACAATAAAATACCTGCATGCACAAATCCAAATAGATGAGTATAGATTAAAAGTAACTTTCTACAATAAATAAGGATAACCTTAATATGGAAAAAAAATTAAAGTATTTTAGAAACATAAACCTTAGGTTAGAGTTCAAATCAGGTGTATAGTTACAGACTTGTATGACTACCAGCCAAGTAGAGCTTCACAGGCAATAATTTTTGGGAGATGGGAGAAAAGGAAACTTGCTTTTAAGAGCAGCCCTGATCAAGGTACTTATTTAAAAAAATAAATAAATGTAAAAGAGTTTGGACATTTTTATTCAATTATCATGGAAAATTATTTTGCATTTTAACTTTGGCCACACAAATTTAATAGGTAATATTTGTATTAGTGGAAGTGACAAAGCTGAACGCTGATCAAACATTTGAAACTGTAATTTTCACTATAGACTACTAAGTACCATTATCTGTAAAAGGGACATTATAATTAATGTTGATTTCAGCTTATGTACTAATTTCTAAGTGTAGAATCAGAACCTATGTCCTTGTTTTGATCTGTTATCTCACATTTTACACAGAGGTAGATACATCTTATATTTTTCTAGCACTGAAAGTTTAATACCAATAAAATTTCCACAGAACAACAAAAGTGAAGGTCAATGAAATGAGTAAATTATTGTGGTATGCCAAAATGTTAATGTGCATTAATAAAAAAAAATGGGGGGACCAGGTAATCTCTAAAGGAAACCTTACAGACAAGTTTACACTTAGGTTTAACATACCCAGCGTGTAGAATCGCTCACACATCCCTAACCTGAGTTTCTGAGAAGTGAGTTGGTATATTGATTTGATAAAAGGATTTTGATATCTTAGGAGGAAGCAGAGGAATAAAAAGCTATGGATTGATAAAGCTACAAGCCCATATAATATCTAATGCCAGCAAAGTCCAATATTGTGTAATACATAGGCTTTACTGTCCAGAGCCACTTTTCAGCAGAATTCTAAATAAAATTTGGAAATTTGTAGACAAATAGCAAGTCTTTGTCTTGTATATGTGGCTGCTTCTAAGAACGCAAAACAAAGCCAGAATTATTTTAGCAGTAAAACCATAAGACCAGGGTTCTTGCTCTGTCAGAGGATACTGGATGTTATACGTGAAGAAGACTGTTTTGCAAGGCAGTGCACAGTTAGCTGATGGAGACCTTGCCTTTAGTATTACCAAGTGCAATTCATGTCTTATGTGTAGAGCAGTTGCAAAAGCTGGGATGGTGTTTGCTCCTGCATATAGATTATTATGAAATAGCTGCATGGAACCTTGCATACATTTAATTCTTTATGACATTTTCCTCTTAAACCATGATTTTTTAGTGTCATACTCTTGATTCTTTAAGACATTCAAAAAAATGCTTTGGTCATCTCAAATATGAACATGCTATTTTATACATATATAAAAAAAGAGCACTAACAAAAAAAAATAATCCCACAAAGTCAATAAAGTAAAACCAGTAAGTGTTTCATCAATAAATACCAAAAAAAATGAAGATTGTTCTTCATTAAGCAGTTGTGATTTATGCTTTGTCTTGTGAATGAGTTATTTTTTGATTCACCCTGTTAGTCTGAGGTTTTTCTTTCTAATAAATATGTTAGATTAATAGTTTTGGAAATTAAAGTCTCCTTTTGCACATACTGATGGCCAAATTAATGCAGATGATCTTACACTGCCCAAATGCTTTTGGTTGGTTTGTGTTTTTTTTCTAATATGGTTAAAGCATTTCTAGGAAAAACAAGTGGGGTAAATTCTGTGATTGGTCAAATGGCTGTTCTCTTCAAACTAAAGAACATTTAATACTGACAGATGTGTTGTGCTGTGCTGTGCTTTTATGTTGTAAAATGCTTTCCAAAAGAAGATAAATTTTAACTATATTCTAATTATTTCATGAAAGTAATATAAAATATCGAAGTCTAACAGCTTTGTAAATACCATTCCTAATCTAAAAGCTGTTTTAATGTTTTGGGTCCAAACTGACAGGTGGACAAAAAATTATTTTGCATATATTGTGGCATTTAATTTATTTGAATCACAGATAAATGTATATGAAGAAATATTCTTTTAATATTAAAACCCCACACAAAATCAGAAAATTGCTTCAAAATATATAGACGTTAAATATCTTTTGAATATTTGTTTTACTGCTTGGTCTCAGACAAGCAATGGAAGTATTAGGAAGAACACATTACTATTCTTGGAGATATTTCATATGGTATTTGACAATCCATAGAGGCTACTTCTCCTTCTCTATAAATAAGATATAGAATTTAATGAGTCTCTTTTATCTTACACATCACAGCAAATCTACAAGAGCATCACTTAACCTCTTCTATCCATCTTTCACCTGCCATGTTATCACAGACATAAATAAGATGAAATTATAATACTTTAGATTTTGCATTATGAATATGTATTTTCACATTGCACATGTTAAATGTTGTCCCATCCATAGCAGATTTGAGACTGTCAAATTTATTAAAACTACTTATTTAAGGAATATATGTAACTTCCAAACATCTTGGGGGTATGTAAAACATGAAAACAGATGACTGTGAGCTATGACCCACATACTTCAGCTGTAAATTTCCAAAGTCAAATATGTATTAGAAATATTATGTTAATATTTTCTTGTTCTTTCTCATGTAACTGCCTCAGCAGATCAACATGACATGTCACATGTCATGTTTTATGAACCACAGCATTGTTGATTGACGTAAAATAACAAGGTGGCGGTAGATCTCCTAGGTCTTATTGATGACTATGAAAAACCAACGTCACCACTATCCTTAATTCTTTTTGAACTTTCATATCAGTTAATTGCAGAAATCACTTAAGCCCTTCCCTCTTCCCTAGGAATTTTGAAAAGGTAGGGAAGGCTCCTTAGTGGGTGTAATTTGGCACAGATCTTACAAGACAAGTTTATTAAAAAACCTGCAGTTCATACAATTCAAAAAAAAACAAAACAACAAACAGGATGGCTAGATAGATACATTACAACTTATTTGCCTAGCTGCTATTCTTTGTGACACTATTTAGATTTTTTTGTGACTTCTTGAAAGAATAAAGCCTCTTTCTCATGCTAGGCAAAAAAGTGATGAATGTTTTAAAAAAATTGATGTTGTATAAAGCCAGGAAAAGAAAAAAAACAAACTTGAATATTTTTAGTTTTCTTTCAAGACTTGGGTAAGGTATGGTGTATATGAAATATCCCAAGAAAGACTTTTCTTTAAGATTTCTGTCCTGCATAACCTTCAGACACACATTCGAGGTTATGGATCATTGCTGAGACAAGTCTCAACATCTAAAATTGTGATTTTAATTCCTTGTTTAAGCACTTATTTTGTTATTTATTGTTATTCACTTTCAAAACTTGCAGCATTTTAGATGTGATTTCTATTGACATAGTGTTGAGAAACAGCAGCCAAGATTCAATGTGATTGCAGAACAAAGCAGTTGGTCTCAAGTGACAGACATCTGTACAAAATAATTTCTCATTCAATTGCAATTGTTCAGTATCATACAGATACCTATTCCATGACACTGAGAACTGCAACAATCATGTTTTGCAGGTCATCTGAATGGGGAGAAATGCTACTAAAAAGATATAAATGTTTTCAAATTACCTCTGTGTTTCCTAGTATGTTTTACAGCTCTTTGCACTATACCACATCTGTTCTATCCACTTAAATTGTAAACTGTTTGGTGCTATTGCAAAACAGCATATATGTTGGCTCAGCATGTGGGTTCTTGGACGGTCCCTTAACACTATTGTAGTAAACAGTCAAACAGAAAATTTAGCTTACTGGGGTTATAACAAGGCTAAGTTTGTTAGGATACAGGAAGTTCAGTGAACTTGTAACATCCATGTGTCATAGGGATATCAATAACCAGCAAATTCTCTCCACTGTACCAGAGCAGAATCAACTAAACCTTTGTTACTGCTGAGAGATTTGGGCCTAGATTTCTTTTCAAAACTTCTGGTCACAGAAATGCTGCTGTCTTTCAAGGTGACATGTTCAACTTTAAGAATATTGTTCCTAATACCAAATCTGACTCTTTTACTACAGTGTAAGTGAATCCTTTTTGTACAACAGACAACAGGGACTAAAATCTTCTTCTTGTTTTTCCCTTAGATCTGGTCTTGAAAAGATATTCAAGCTAACTTGTATACATTCTCTTGCAGTGTCAAACCATAAAATACTGATTGGGTCATGCAGGTCTTTTTAAGACCTAATGCCATTCATAGACTGATGCGCAAAGCACTCTGGTCCTGCAGAGCACTGTCCTTGCTTGAGCAATCCCCCTCTGAGCCTGCAGAACAAACCATCTTTTCAAAAAACAAATTCATAGTGGCAGATTTAACCATGAGTTGGGGCTAATGATTTTCTTGTTGGGGAAGGAGACCTGCTGTTGCCCACAGCTTCTCTTTTCTTGGAGAAGGGTTCTCCTTTCAATGTGTTTATGTCATAATGCATTCTGTCCTGAAGCCACTTTCCTTTTCCACAGGATTTGATGTCAGTTCCTAATTTTCATGGCCTTTGATACATTCTCTGCAGATGAAATCCCTTGCGCCCAAAGGAACTACTTCCCAACTCTTGACTCCCTGCTCTCACATTAAGGTAATTACAGAACAAGCAGCCTTGTACTGTCTTGCTGCCTGCTGTGGGGGTTTTGAACAATATGCTCAAGTACTTCTTGTTCACTGTTCCCAAAAGCAAATGACCATAAATCCCAGGATATTTTGAAGCCTTAGAAAAGCTGGAAGCCAAGACAGAGCTGTTGTTGCAGGCTTACAAGGATTTTAGCCACATTTACTTCAAAACTGACTAAAATAGAAAAGCAACACAATTTCTATGTTTTTATTCTGACAAAGAAGACAACTGTGATAGTTTGTCTTTATTCTACCAAGAATTACCATTTGATGCAGGACTGTATTCATGTTAAAAAATAAGTTTGAAGATTTGTGATGTGTGCCTCTAAATTCAGAGCCTGACCAAGAGATGGTTTCAGAGCCTGACTTTTCTGCCCCAGATGGTTAAGTTTTAAATATGTGTAAAAGACATATATATGTCACATATATATATATAAAGACTTCATAAAATATCCAACTGAAACAAAAATATAAAGTTTAAAGGCTGTATATCAACAGGAACCAAAATCTATTTGCTGTGACAAAAAAGAGTAATAGCAAAAGTTTTGATAAATATGTAATGGACATAATAAGACACAGACTATCATTTCTCCTCTAAGCGTAGCACATTTATATAACTTTCCATGATGTCTTCAGTATGAGTAGACAGATCAATGAAGAGCTGGAAAGCTGTGACAGTGCTACAACTTAGAGGATAGAATGATTTCCACACATAGAGAAGAAGACATGTCTCTGGTACTATACCAATCAACAGAGCAGGAGAAAAATATAGAGATTTAAAAACAAGAGCGTGCTGTCCAGAAAAGTAAAAATTTGTATTTACAGTGCAACCACAGATATCTTGGTTAGTTTTGCATCTAGTTAACACATATTTATTTTTTTTTAAGAAAAACATTGACACAATACAAGTCTCCATTCTTAAGTGTCAAACTAGGCCTAGGACTTCATCAAATGCCACACTTCCATATTAAAAAATAATTTTTTTGTCTTGATGGTCTAATAATAAAAGACATGCTCTTTCAAACAGATTGAAGCAATGGCTCTTAATGATTTATGTTGCCATAGACATTTCACTGACATTTTGCATCTAAGTGCCAAAAGACCATGGGAAAAATATTTACAAAGAGCACCTTGTATATGACACAAAAAGAAATCTGTAATGTGTCAGTCCCAAGGTCTGTGCTTCCTTGCTGTGTCCTATTGTATATGTATGACAAGGGACTTGGTTTTCCTTCTCTGATATTCCACTGTAGAACAGAAAGCAGAGGCTAGACCTATGCAACCCACAACACCTCTTCATGAGGGAAGAGGCCCTCTTATACCAAACTTAAAATAGGGGTTGGTGCCAAATTATAGCATGGGGCTGACATAGGTGTAAACACAAGGAATTAATCCTAGAAAAAACATTTTAACTTTTTTCAGTTTTATAGAATATCAACAAATATGCTATGAATTATGTTACATTTGGTAAATGTGAGTTTTTCTGTCTCTGAGTTTAGCAAACCACATTTTACTGCAATCTAATTGGTTATAAAATAGTGGTTGACATGAAGTCAGCCATCAAGGCTTGAGACTCCATGTGATGAGTCATATAGACATGTAAAATACCAAAATGTTTTCCCACAGCTTATACACCTGGAACAATTTGGAAGAGAAAAAATCCACCGATTTGCACAAATAAATGAAAATGCATTCATGTGACAGCATCTTCCATCTAGCAATTTTATGCTATAACTGTAAATGTAGATTTTAGTACATGTAATATGTCATGCAGATAAATTATGAAATATTGGATGCTCTTTCTCAAAACTGGATGGGAATGTCTAGTCAGTTTGGTTTATTTCTTTCACACCTTCTGTTCTTTATTTTTATTTGCTCCCCTGTACGCACTGCCAGTAAAGGCATAGACATTTCTAATGACTAGGATCATTTTTTCTAGCTTATATAGAAAGATACCACTTGCTGGATGATTCTCTAATAAACACAGAGTTTTCAACTAATTCCTAATGTCATATCCAAATATAACAATTTCAGTTTATGTTCAGTGAGAAGGAGATGAGAATATATAAAATTCCCTATTACTTTATTTTACTGGCCTGGAATCTCAACATGTCTGAGACTTGCACGTGCTGCATCAAGGTATCATAGGTGAAAGAGCAATACCCATCTTGAACATTGCCACAATGACTTACAGAATTGTGCCCTTGAGAAAAAGACTGAGAGAAAAATGGAGTGACATGCAGTGACAAAAATGAAATAGAACTGTCATCTGGTAGTTCTTCATAGTCCATCAAATAAACTATTAAAGATATAAGAAGAGCCACAAAGTGCTTGGGTAGAGGCTGTTAAACCACTACTCCAAGGGCAGGTCACTGCACATTGCTAAGATTGTTAGTAAAATATAAACCAGTTTTCACTATGGAACTTGACATTGCCAGTTTTCAGTCTCACCTTTAATCCTATATCCTTGCAGCTGGATAAACTAATAATATAAGAGTTTACATGAACACTTCTTACTGATGTTAGAAGTATTTTGTACTGAAGAATCATAGTTTTCTCATCAGATAATGTGAATCTGAATCTCATGTTACTTCACCTACATTTTTCATCAATTAATATATTCTGTGTTACCTCACCCTAGCTTAAAAAATAAATATGTATCTCTCTCAGTGAGATTAATTATTTCAAAAGTGTAAACTAAAAGGTCAGTCTGAAATGCAATTTCCCCCAGATAAACAAAGATTATGACCCCTCCATGAGGTTATCTTGAGAGAATAATAACATTGAAAAATTAGTATATTTATGTTCTTTTAATTTGCCACCTAGTATTAAAATATTTCTGGTAATCTTAATTATATTAGCATCTATTCTTTGTAAGGATGGAAGTGGCAGCTTACTTAAGACAAAAGTTTTTTTCTCCCATATTCTCCTGACTCATAGACTTGATAGTTTCAGCTAGTATGAGCCAGTACGAGACCCATGATAAAATCATGAGAGACAGGAACACAGAGAATATGAGTACCTCTGATCTGAAGGAAGAGGGAGAGACGTTAGTCAGCCTTTTCCTGAGACAGGTGGAATCCAACAAACATTAGATGGAAACACAGAAACCCCTGCCTTTAAGCCACAGGTGAATTGCCAAATGTAGACAGGGTCATGATTTTCAGAAATCCAGAGCTCTTCCAGTTACAAACAAAACTATTGAATTTCAGTTGCTCTAAAATTAAATCCTTTAGTATTTTACAGGGGTGTTGATGGAAATTAATGTAAAACAAAGTACTGGTTTATTTCCGTAGATGCAAGCAAAGTGCTGGAAACCATGCCTGGTTACTAACTGTTGTAGCATTCTCAAAACATTAGTTAATTTAACCACTGTCCACCAACCACTTAACCACCAAACCCATACTTGATCAACTTTTCTACAAGGATGCTGTGGGAGACGGTGTCAAATGCTTTACTGAAATAAAGATAAACCACATCTACTGCTCTACCATCATCTATCCACCTAGTAATTTCCTCATAGAAGGCTATGAGGTTAGTCAAACATGGTTTACCCTTGATAAAACCATGCTGACTGCTCCTGATGACCCCCATGTCCTTGATATGCCTAGAGATAGTGACAAGAACAAGTTGTTCCATCACCTTTCCAGGGATGGAGGTGAGGCTGACCGGTCTATAGTTACCTGGGTCCTCTTTCTTGCCCTTCTTGTAGACTGGTGTGACATTTGCTGTCCTCCAGTCCTCAGGCACCTCTCCTGTTACCCATGACTTAGCGAAGATGATGGAGAGTGGCCTAGCAATGACCTCTGCCAGCTCCCTCAGCACCCTTGGGTGCATTCCATCTGGACCCATTGATTTATGGATGTCCAGATTACTCAACTGATCCCTAACCCAATCCTCATCTACCATGTCAAACCCCTCCTCTCTATCTTGAATTCTTCTGGGGCTATATGAATCTGGGGCTCATGGGGAAATCCTGCAGGAGTAAAGACAGAGGCAAAGAAGGCATTCAGCACCTCTGCCTTCTTTATATCCTCTGTCACCAGGGCTCCCACCTCATTCATCAGTTGGAGGCCTGTAACCAGCAGTGGCCCCCAGTGGTCAATATTAGGTCCAGTCTTGTTCAACATATTCATCAACAACCTGGACAAGGGGACAGAGTGTATCCTCAGCACGTTCACTGATGATGCAAAACTGGGAGGGGTGGTGACACTCCAAAGGGCTGTGCTGCCAACCAGCATGACCTGGACAGGCTGGAGAGTTGGGCAGAGAGGAACCTAATGAAGTTCAACAAGGGGAGTGTGAAGTCCTGTGCCTTGGGAGAAGGGACGTCAGGCAGAAATATAGGTGAACCACCTGGAAATCCGTCCTGAGGAGAAAGAACTGGGAGTCCTGGTAGACAGCAAATTATCCATGAGCCAGCAATGTGCCCTTGTTGCCAAAAAGGCCAATGTAGTCCTGGACCATATAAGGAAGAGTGTAGCCAGTAGGTCGAGAGAGGTCCTTCTCCCCTTCTACTCTGCCCTGATGAGGCCACATCTGGAATACTGCATTCAGTTCTGAGCTTCCCAGTTCAAGAGAGACAGAGAGTCCAGGGGAGGGCAACAGAGATGATTGGGAGATTGGAGCATCTCTCTTATGAAGAAAGGCTGAGAGAGCTGGGACTCTTTAGCCTGGAGAGGACAAGGCTGAGAGAAGACCTTGTTAATGCCTGTAAGTATCTACAGGGTGGATGCAAGAAGGATGGAGACAGACTCCTTTCAGTAGTTCCCAGTGACAGGATGAGGGGCAATGGGCACAAGCTGGAACACGGGTAGTTCCATTTAAATATGAGGAAACACTTATTTACAGTGAGGGTGACAGCACTTCAACAGGCTGCCTGAGGAGGTTGTCCCCTTCTCTGGAAATATTCAAGACCCACCTGGGTGCAGTCCTGTGTAATGTGCTCTAGGAGATCCTGCTTTAGTGGGGGAGTTGGACTAGATGATCTCTAGAGGTCCCTTCCAACTCTGACAATTTCTGTGATTCTGTGATTTTGTAATATAATTAAATAATTGTGCACGAATTTCACGATACTTAGTCTGAGGTTTTTAAGAAAAAAATAATATTAGCTAACCAAAGCAAGGAACAAAGAATGAAATATCTGATCAAGTTGATCAGACTCTTTAGTGCTCAAATGTCAGTGTATAATGAGTTATTATAATATTATTATTAAGCACACATTTAGAAGAAGAAGAACAACAAAATAATCTCTGGATGGATGTCTGCAAGGGAGACTTGCTAATGCTTAATAATGTTCCTGTTAGTATCCTACCTTGGAGTCTTCACCTTATCATTCATAATGAGCAGGTCACACCACCATTAGTGTTTCATCATTGTCTGAATTAAATCAGATGAGTGAGATGTCAGTCTGTGTTTTGGCTAGATTCTAATTGTTGCTCTGTACAGAGTACCTGAATGTTAATAAGGCTGGTAGCTGTCATTATTCTTTTAGCTCACTTGTTAGAGACTAAACTTTCAGAATTCGAAAAGTTTGCCATCTATTTTTCCCTTTCCTGAGTACTTTAATTAACAGATACTCTATGCATTTGTACATGTATGCAGAGGGTCCTCTCTAAAAATTTGTCTTGTGCCAGTTGTTGAGATCTACTTAAGTTACAAGTAAAATCATACCAGCAGTATTATAGCACAATAAACTATGCATTTAAGTTGCCATAAACTCTTGATTTTCTTACTATGGAGCTTTCAGAAACAGCTAAACTAAAATGTTTATCATGAGGATACTGTAACTATTAAAAGACTGAGGCTTCATTTTCTTTTACTGGTTTTGTACCAGCACAGTACCATTAGGCTAAAAATCAGAGAAGATAACTCAGTCCCTAAGAGAGCAATCTCCTCTCGACTCTATATGGTGGAATTCAGAGCTCTTGTGATGCGTCTTCTTCCTGAACAAGGAAGCTTTTGAAAGAGATGTGTATAACGTAAAATAAATAAACAGCCCAAATTACAGGGTCTGGAACATGTGTGTGCTGCCTGACAGAAAGAGGCCCAAAGTCCTATGCTAAGTCAGGTTTTTGCTTTCTCTTTTCCCAAGGCCCAGTAACAATTGAGTTATTTCAAGGAATAGATCAGCTTCATTATCAATAGGAGGCCTTCAGCAGGCAGTAGTTCACAAACTGGCAATCTGTGAATCATAAATGAAAGGGTAGGTAAAATGATTTGGTTACATTCCACTTAAAACTCTATTAAGAATTAAGTAAACTCAATATTACTAAAATTGCAATTAGGTAAATTTCATTTAATGAGGACTATAAGTTTAATTCTGACAAATAAAAGAGCTTATCTCTTTATCATCCTGACAATCTTTTAGGCACTTAAAGATAGATAAGAATGTGATGCCCTCTTAAGATGTCTGAGGCAATAGCTTCCAGCTCCTACTCCAGGTCCTACCACTTGGCCTGAATAGACAACTGCCATAGTGTTTGAAGAAAATACAGTTGTCTCTTTTTCCGGTTGATGATTAAAGTGTATCTTCTGCTATTTAAAAAAGGCATGAAGAAGTTGTGAAACTGCTTCTGGAGTAAGTGTGCCAAGCAAATGGAAGTGCCTTTCCATTAGGTCTGAAAAGGTGTGCAAGTCTCACATAGGGTGATGATTTCAGAAACATCAAAGTCCTGGACCTCTTCTGTTGGTTAGCTCCATGAGGCTACTTGCAGAGGAATTCCAGTGACACCCATTCAGTTCTACTTGGAGGGTTTTATCTCTTCTAGTATATTACATAGGAACTCAGAACACAAATCATTCTGTAATGTTTTGATTATCTGAATTTAGGAATAGCAATATTTTCCTTACTTTTAAAATGAAAATGACATATACTCTCTTGTTATCTTTGGAATCTTCCTGTTGCTGGCTCTACTACATTTAGAGTTGCTTGCATCAACAAATTAGCCACAACACAGGTCAGGGGAAAGACTCAACACTAAATTTGCACATGGTGCACATTCTGGACATGTGGACAACTATGCGCTAATTTCTGTCAGGAGTCATTCACTCATAATAATTTAATGTCAGTCACTAGATGTCTCACAATTATGTCTTTTATTCAAAGACTGAACTTGATTTTAAAACATTTTGTTTTATTATACTTTCTTGCTTCTATTTTTATATTTTAAAATTACTTTTGACTGTTTTCTGCTGCTTTAAATCAAAGATCATGTTCTGCCAAGGCAAATTACTAAGCCTTCAAGGAAAATTAATATTAAAATTGCATAATTATGATGTAAATTATCAATATATCTTAAATTTATTTACTATCATCTAACTGGGGAAAACCTAGGCCCTCAATATGCACTGTTGTTTTTTCTTCCTTGAACCTTGTACTTTGGTGTCAAGTCACTTAGACTAGTGTTATGCTGGCTCTATATTTTGCCTATGGGTGAAATTATCTCTTACTTTCCTTAAACATTTCCCTGTCACTTACTTATGTATCTTTGTCTCTGTCACATAAAAACAGTCACTGTGACTTTGCATCCTTTTACAGTTCCCATAACTTCAATCATTTTAATCACCTGTATTGTTGATGTTATTGCCTTGGCCTCTATAGAACTGTTTGGCACTGATCATGTAAATTTTTCCATATTTTGGTAGGGGATGAGATCTTCTTCCTATTATTTTAAGATGAAATGTTACCTGATTTTTTTTAAAGGGTTTTACCAACACTCATTTCCAACAGCCTTGCTGAATTTATTTGTATTAGGCAAGGTAATGTAAGGTCCAATTCCCTCAAATCTTCTTTATTCAGTTCTGTAGCCATTCACCCTAATTAGGAATCACAGTTTCTTATCAGTCACATTTTATTCTGTTTATTACTCAGCCCCTGTACCTGCCCAGAAAAGCTGTCATCCATAGAGAGGCCAAGAAGCCAGATCTGACTGCTTAAGTTGTGCTGTTCAGGTTTTGTTATTCTTCCCATTTGCACTGCAGGAATTGAAGCTGGCTGCCAGGGGCTCTTTCCGTCAACATATGCCTAAGCTTTCCTGGAGAAACTCCAGTACAGACTCCTGCTGCTATCCAGATCATCCAATTCAGCTCATCAAGTGTTTTGATTTGCTTTTGTCATTGTGTTCTTCTAAGACTAGCCAGAGGATATGTTGATAATATCTTAAAGAAAGCATTTACCCAGGCCAAAGACTATACTTAATCTCCCTGGATCTTTCTGAGGGACCAAGGAAGAATTTAAGAGCCAATGAGTTCCTTTCCTTTGGCTAAAAACATAAAAGACAATTCTGAGATGTAATCACTACTTGTCAGATACTCACATGTCTGTGTCTGAGTTTTGCAATGTAGTATTTATCAAACAACCACTCACGTGTGGTTTGTTTCTATATGCACAAATGGGAAGAGGCCAATAAAGGTATTTCCATGTTTCAGTTGCAGTTTAAAATAATATAATGTTTGCAAACATATTTTCACATTGATAAAATAAAAAGTTAGTTGCTTTTTTTAAGAAATGGAGAAGAAAAACAAAAAGTGTGCCTTTTGAAAAAATTTTGCTCCTTTAGTAACATATATAGTGTGACCGCATCCTCTAGCACTATTGGGTACTGCACAGTTAACTACATTATCTTGTTAGGACAGTTATATTCTCTCATATGACAATGACTTGCAATATGTAGTCATTGCCTTCTGGGGAAAGGAAAAAAACCCAGCAATTACTGTGCAGTACTCGAATCTGCCTGCCAACAGCAGAACAGTGATTTGTGAGACACTTCAAGAGCTTCTGGCAAGATCAATCTAGTGAGATCCCTCTGATAGAGGAATAATGAGTTGACAAAGACCAATGTTCAGTTGGGCCCAAGCCCAATAAGATTACTGTACAGCATCATCAATATTGTCTGTGTTTGGAACTGACACAATCAGAATGGAATCAATTGTGTTTTCCACAGCACTGTCACACATGATTTTTAACTTTGGCTCACAGCAGTGTAGAGAAGCTTGCAGATGTTGGCAGATTTTTGCTAACTTATGGGATGTCATTATTAAGTAGGAACCACGCACTACAGTAATTTGTGGTTCTGCGTGTTCCGTCATATGGTCTCTGTGTTGAGGAGGGAGGAGATGGAAAAGATGCAGTAGCTGGAGGGATTTGTCTGTTATCACCTTCATTTTACTGTGATTGTTGAAAATACCATATGATACTAAAGGTACAGATTGTTTTTCAGGGAAGGGCTAATTTGAGTTGTATTTCAGATCAGTTTTACTCAAGCATGGGCAAATGTTGCTATTTTAAAAAAAGACAACAATGAAAATATTTTGGTTCTCTGATAAAGCATTTAGGATAGAGATGACCCCATTATGAATAATAGACACTATCCAAGGAGTGACAATCTATACTAAAAAAAAAAAAAAAAAGTTAAAGAATTTCTTCAGCCTTGCAACTACTAGAGTTAAAGATTCTGTGACAGAAAACTGACACCTGTGCATGATGTGTAATCCAATTACATACCTACACATTTTTGCCTATAGCATAGATATATAGATAACTATAGATAACATAGATAACTAATAAAACAACAGTTTGTGAACAAATTCAACTTAGACTGTTAGCTATGAAATAATTTTTATTAGCTATTCACAGTAATTTCCATTGAATATGCTTGTAAAAAGAAGAAGCAACTAAAAAGTCAAGTTTCTTCTGTAAATATGTAGGTCTCTTTAGATGCTAACATCTTCCTTTATTTTTCCTCTGTAGATATTGCTGTTTCCATTTTTTATTTTTAGGCAGTGTGTATGGGGTTGGTTTTTTTTTTGAAAATGAGATTTTGATTTTCATTAAAAGTAAATCTGAGAGCCCTGAAGACAGAAGACCTTTTTTCATTCATAAAATATAATAACACAGACATCACAAGGCAAACTTCCATATAAGTCTGCATAGCAACATTTATTGGTATTCACATAAAGTTGTTTTGATATACTTTGGTGTATTTGTCTATTAAGAAATACTACTTCAGACAGAAGAGTGGATTAGTGTTAATGAATACTGTATTTGATTTTACTGCAGCAAAGAGTTACAGCTTGAAGAGAAGAGATTAATTATTTCATATTACAGTTGCTAGACAGTAAAGGACAGTAAACTATTTCAGAGATATCACTCAAGAGCAACCAAATACTAGTAAGTTTTAACCACTCTCAGCCAGGGCAGAGCTTGAACCAATATACTGAAAATGAACTTGGGGGCACCAATGGTGCCAAACAGGCTTTGAAACCTCTATTTCACTTGAGTGTCTCTAGTTTGATGATGTCACTACTTATCATATCAGACTTACATTTTTAGAAGTATTGTTTCTGTGGGTTTTACTGTTTTACATGAATATAAGGGAACTCCTTGCTGGGAAAATGCCAGATAAACATTTACTATGTAAAAAAAACCTGGGAAACTTCCCACCCAAAACAATTAGAAAATGCGGTTGAAATGCTTTTGCACTTGGTAGTCTAGTGTAGCTTTTAACGTAAACACCTGATTACTTGAAACATTCACTGGGATATAGCCAAAGGAAGAGGGAAGCAGCTGACAATATACAGCTGTATATCTTATACCCTTTCTTACTTCCAAAAATTTTTTTTCTGACTTCCATTCCCCTCTTTGGACAAGGCTGAACTGAAAGATTTTTTACAGGTTCAGGCAGGTTAAAGACAAATTTAGGGTAGCATCTTCAGAAAACTGTTAACATAGCACATATTCTACTCAGGGTTTTTAAATATGTGGATCTTAAAAACCTATTTATAGCAGACTACATTAAATGCATCTTTTTAATTAAAGGTAAAATTGAAAAATCAGCTTTAATTTTAAACATAATAAATTTAAACATATATAAGAACTATGTAAAAATATAATATATAAAGTAGATAATGCAAACATAATTTAAAACTGTTTGCTTTTATCAGCTGAACATTATAGAAGTTGTAAATGCAGAAGAAAGAAACAGCCAAAATCAGTGGATACCAGAATTAAGCAACTTGGGTTGCTTAACTGAGAGTGTTTGGATTGGGTTAAGGGCCAATAAAGCTAATATCACTGTGTGAGTCTGCTATAGACCTCCCAACCAAAGAAGTGAGGTGGATGAAGCTTTCTATAAGCAGTTGGGAGAAATCTCCCAGTCACTTGCTGTTGTTTTTGGTGGGGGACTTTAACATCCTGGACAACTGCTGGGAATACAACACAGCAGAGAGTAAGCTAACCAGGGAGGGTGTCCTCCTGGACCTGCTTCTGGTGAACAGGGAAGAGATCGTGTGGGGGAAGTAAAAGTTGGAGGTCATCTAGGACACAGTGATCATGAGATGATATGAGTTTTTGATCCTTGGAGAAACAAGGAGAGGGGTTAGTAAAACTGCCACCTTAGACTTCCAGAGGGCAAACTTTGACCTGTTCAGAAGACTGATTGACAAAGTCCCTTGGAATGCTGCCTTGAAGGATAAAGGAGTCCAGGATGGCTGGACATACTTCAAGAAAGAAGTTTTAAAGGCACAGGAGCAGGCTGTCCCCATGTGCCAAAAAAACCAGTAAGCAGCATAGGAGATCAGCCTGGCTAAACAGGGACCTTTGGATGGATCTTAAGGACAAAAAGAGGGTCTATGGCCTTTGAAAGAGGGGACAGGTCACTCATGAAGTCTATAAAGATGAAGTGAACCTATGCAGGACAAAAATCAGGAGAGCCAAAGAACAGCTAGAGCTCAAACTAGCTACAGCTGTTAGGGATAATAAAAAAGGTTTCTATAAGTTCACTAACAGCAAAAGGAGGATTAGGGAAAATCTCTATCCTTTATTGGATGCAAAGGGAATCTTAGTACCAAAAGATGAAGAAAAGGCTGAGGTGCCCAACAACTACTTTGCCTCAGTCTTTAGCAGTGGAACTAGCTACTCCATGGATATACAGCCACATAAGCTAGGAGACAGGCAGGGGATACAGAATGAGGTCCTCACAATTAAAGAGGAAGTTGTCAGAGACCTACTCCACCACTTAGACACACACAAGTCTATGGGACTGGATGGGCTACATCCTAGGGTACTGAAAGAGTTGGCAGACATGATCGCCAGGCAACTTTCCATTATTTACCTGAAGTCCTGGCTAACTGGGGAGGTCCCGATGGACTGGAGGGTAGCAAATGTAACACCCATCTATAAGAAAAGCAGAAAAGAGGATCCAGGAAAATATAGACCTGTCAGCCTGACCTGAGTACCAGGGAAGGTCATGGAGCAGATCATCTTGAGTGTTATTAGAAGACACGTAGAGTATAACCAGGGGATCAGGCCCAGTGAGCATGGGTTTATGAAAGGCAGGTCCTGCCTGATGTACCTGATCTCCCTTTATAACCTGATGACCCGGCTATTGGATGAGGAAAACGCAGTGGATATTGTCTATCTGGACCTCCAAAATGCATTTGACATGGTTCCCCATAGAATTCTCATTAAAAAAACCAATACAGGCTGCCCATGACCTGGATGAGCACACGATCTGTTGGATCAAGCACTGACTGGACAGTCAGGTCCAAAGAGTGGTGCTCAATGGAGTCAAACCCAGCTGGTGGCCAGTCACAAGTGAGGTTCAGTGTTGGGATCATTTCTGTTTAACATCTTTATTGATGATTGTGATAAGGATATAGAATATATTATCAGTAAGTTTGCAGATGACACCAAGCTAGGCAGGAGTGTTGATCTGCATGAGGACAGGGAGGCTCTGCAGAGAGACTTGGATAGATTAGATCGTTGGGCTAATATCAATGGCATGGACTTCAACAAGGCCAAGCGCTGGGTCCTGCACTTGGGCCACAACAACCCCATGCAACCCTACAGGCTTGGGGAAGTGTGGCTGGAAAGTTGTCTGGCATAAAAAGAATATGAGCCAGCACTGTGCTCAGGTGGCCAAGAAAGCCAATGGCATCCTGGCTTGTATTAGAAATAGTGTGACCAGCAGAAGTAGAGAGGTGATTCTCCCCTTGTACTCAGCACTGCTGAGGCCACACCTGGAGTATTGTGTCCAGTTTTGGGCACCTCAATTCAAGAGAGATATTGAGGTGCTGGAGCAAGTACAGAGGAGGGCAATGAACCTGGTGAAGGGCCTAGAGAAAAAAAATCTTATGAAGAAGGCTTGAAGGAGCTGGGAATGTTTAGTTTGAGAAAGAGGAGGCTGAGGGGAGACCTCGTCAGGCTCTACAACTACCTGAAAGGTCATTGTAGATAGATTGGTGCTGGTCTCTTCTTACAGGTAATTAGCAACAGAACAAGAGGGAATGGCTTCAAGCTGCAACAGGGAAGGTTTAGACTGGATATTAGGAATTTTTTTTTCACAGAAAGAGTGCTTAGATGCTGGAATACGCTGTCCATGGAAGTGGTTGAGTCACCATCCTTGGATGTGTTTAAGGGTCGTTTGGATGTGGTGTTAATGGATATGGTTTAGGGGAGAACTTTGTAGAGTAGGGATGATGATTGGACTTGGTGATCCCAAGGGTTTTTCCAACCTGAATAGTTCTGCGATTTGATGATTCTATGAACTTTATCTTCTGTCGTAACAAATTTATCCTGTTGGTCAGATCATATTTCTATTGGTTAATAAAAGTTTAATGCTACAGAAACTGTCTATTTCTGTGGAAAAAAAAAAAAAAAAAGTTAAAACAGAACTTGCACAAAGTTCTATATATTGCACTGTGGAACTTAATAACTGTAACAGTAATGTATTCTGTACTTAACATTCTCATTGTTAGCCACTTTTTCCCCTCTAAATTATGTTTTGCCACTTTCTGAAGCTTCCTAATACACAAGACACCAGAATTATTTAATTGAACATGGAGATTGTGCAAACTTTCATGAGATCTGAAGGAATTCAAGACTTCACTAATATCCATCTGGCTGAAACACATGACAAACAGGAACGTGATAAAAAAAAATATTACTGCCCTTTGGCACATCTGCCTTGCGCTCATTTGCACAAGTGCGTCCAGAGTGAGATTTTGCTGTTTGTCTGTCTATGTCTGGGGGCTTGCTGTTTGTTGTTTTTTGTTATATTTTGTTCATTTTGGTTTTGTTTTTCTTTTTTTCCTTCTGTATCTTGTAACCATTGCTTTTAGTCAAAGATGTTCCATGCCTTATGCTTCATATTCTCCTCCTGGCTAGGTTATCAAACACTGCACATATCCCTGTGTTACATCTGAAGACTACTTCAAATAAGATACAATTTAGCAAGGCTTTAAGTAGTGCACCCAGTTGAAGGGACCACAGCTCATTCTGGGGAAAGTTATGTATGTTGACATCACTTGCTGAATTGGGGTCTAACTACAGTGTTGAAAAATAATAATTTATTAAATTGATTTTCTTCTAGAATGCATGTAGCCCCAAATAATAACACATTTATGAATAACGATTGCATGCTACAAATAACTCTGTCTGATAATGTTCTGATAATGTTTTTCTGTTCTCAGATACTGGTGTGATTAATTAATGTCTTCCTATCATTGCCTTGACTTTTAACAACAAAAATGGGTTTATACAATTATGTCATACTATTACCTTATGAAGTTTTTGTATTTTTTTTTCTTTTTGAGAATTCAACAGTTCTTGTTGCTTTCTTTTTTTCATATTCTACTGTAACATAGCACAAATAATTTTTGTTGTGTATATAGAATGTATCTTCATATTGATATGGCATATTTGTGCTTTCATTTATAATTTTTTTTTTTTTTCTTTTGCTGTACATCAGATCCTCTTCCTTGTGGGTTTTTTTTACTGTGACACCTCTGTGCTGGTACCCATGGCAACATTCCCTTACAAGGGTGAGCCTATGAAGCTGCTGCAGCTATTGCCATAGCTCAGTTCTGACAATGCCAGTCATTAATCTAGTGGTATCTACCTACTCAGATCTCTACAGTTCCTCTTTTGGTCTTACCTCCTTTCAGCAGCAGCTGCCCTGTGCACAACATCCAAAAGATTACTGTTAATGATTTTCCATTTGTTTAAAACATCTCAGGCTGGCAGCTCTGTCTAACCCACTCTCAATGGCACTTACACATTGTATTATAGATCACTGTGTGAAGTAATTTCCTGAACTTCAGAATTCAGCTCAGATATTTCTGAGTTTGTCCAGCAACCTCATTTTAGTAATAAAACAAAATAACAATAATTAAATAATTTTTTTCTTAGTTCTCTATTTCATTTATCAAGGTAGATCACAACCTATACTAATGTCCCTGAAACACAATGAAATTATTTGTTTTTCAGGCAACTGAGCATTGCATTTTTCTATTTTACTAATGAATGACATCCTGTAGTTTAACATCTTACACTTGTTTTGGCTACTCCCAAACAGATAGGTCTAAGCCTGATGTACAAGGAAGCTTGGCTGCCATTCCAGCAGAGTTCTTGCAATGCCCAGCTGCACACAAGATAAATTTCTTTTGAAGATTAATCTATGATTGAGATTTTCAAATGGGGCTAAAGGGGTTATGGACACATATCCCACTGAAATATAATGGGAATTCTCTCCCTAACTCCCTTAGGTGTTTCTGAAATTACTGCTTCGGTTTTTAGCATCAAATCCAAAATGGAAGAATTAGGGTTTTATTTCTGTGGGTTATAACTCACATATTTAAATTCCAACAAGTTAAGTCTTCGTCATTTGTCACGTATTTCAAATAAATAAAAACGTGTTTAATGCAGTAAGTGAAGCATTTTTAAATAGGATACTGCCTTTTTAGTGTATATCATTATGTGTGTAAAATAATCAATTTTTAATAAAATTTGAATTTCTACTTTTTCAAGTAGAAAAAGAAGAATTTCAGCTTTAGTGAATAATTTATTAGCTGATTTTTTTTCACCATGACTTGTGGTACCTATCTAGCATATGTATGATCCATTAAACATCTGCTAAATAGAAACTTTTCAGTTGTTTGAATGTGCAACCTGTATTGTGCATTCAAATGTCAACACCCTAGAAAGTAAAGAGTCACATTTTTAATTCACATGTACATTCAATTGACTACACATTAGAATACTGAATTTCAGGTACAGCTGTACATACAGCTTTAATTTCTATTTTTTTTAAATCAGGAATTTGGAAAGGACTTCTCATACTTCACATATCTGAAGTTATAAGAATGGTGTCTTTTGGTCAATCCAACAATACACCTTTTCAGCATTTTATTGCAGAGGTATTAGTTGAGCACTAAGATTTGCCCTGTGAATAGCGTTGGCATCTCTTTCTAGGTGTATAAGGCTGATACAGGACTTGAGTTAGAGCTTTTTTATGGTCATTTATGTGTCCAAAGTGTAGAAAAAGGTTCAGTTTCATTTCTGGAATACTGACTAAAAATCTCTTACAACAATCTCTAGCAAGTAGCACTAGGGTAGAATCTGCTAATTAGTTCTAGAAATATGATGGATAAGTAATAAATAACACTGATTGTTTAAATATTATTGCTTCTCAGTAGCTGCATCAATTAACAAAAAACACTTTTCCTTGCATATGGTTTTCATCTTAAAGGCAGAGAAAAAAAAATTAATTTCTTTTTTCTTAATTAAATTGAATTGGACGTCATAAATCTTGTAACTTGAGTGGACATTACTCACTTCACCCAAAAGCATGGATGGATATTTTAAAGAGTTTCCCAGCTATTAAAACGAGAGCAATCTCAATATTACTTTCCTAGTAGCCATGCTCTTACTCATGATGGGCTGTCCCTTAATCTGCAATAGTTTCCACTGATTTCAGTAGAACTGTTTGATTCCTAGACTATTTCTGAACAAAAGCCAGAAAGGTAAAATCTGCCCCACAATATCTCTCTCAACATATATTCATAAACACATTGTAGAACCTGATCCTTAACAATTTAAGATATATGTTACCATTAAAATCAGTGTTGCTAGATCCATTTACATAAATGACATTTTTTTGATGGAAGCACCATAAATTTAAAGCATAACATCTTCAGATTTTCTGTTTGGACAAAAAGGATTTTGGACAAGATAAACAAAATCATTTGTTTTAATGTGTTTTACCCTTTTTTCTTATACTGAAATACTCATCTGTGAAAGGACTACTCAGGTGGGCAGCAAGGAAACCAAACACCTTACAAAGTACAGCAACTTGCATAAAGGAGATTATGCTGGATCATACCGTGTATTACAGATGATTCTAATGCTAGTCTAAAGATTTTGTAACACACAGCGTGGTAAATTATGTTCAAGAGCAACTTCAGAAGCAAAGGAATTTCTTTTTATAATAAATAACTCTATATCAGGTGGAAATTAATTAGTTCCAAATTCTGATCAAATTATTATATTACAGCCATATTAATGCCTGTTAATTTATCATAATGAATGCTAATATAATTAATTAAAATTAGATACTGTTGCACTAGGTGAAATATTTCATAATGGTCCCTTCCATACTGGCAGTAGATTATATGCATATTTCAAAAATATAAAAAAGTAAGAACTATGCTAAATGTGGTTTACGGTTGAGGTATTTTTAAGAACCATGACATGAAATTTGAAGCCTAATTAATGAGGCAAATGAACTTTTGCCCTATTGAAAGCTGGCTTGATACACTCCCCTGAGCATTCAAAACCTGTTTATTTTTTTTCTAGAAGAGCCACAGGACATCTACATGCAGCCTAAAGTCTTGGACAGTGCACATCCTCTTTGCTTTTTTTGGTATATTCTGACTTACAGCCCCCATGATGCTTGATGCTAAATCATGATATAATGAGTAATGAATTACTTAGGTCTTTTCCAATTTCCACTGAAAATGGATTTTAATGCAAAACTATGCCTGGTTAATTAAACTTTCCATTATCTAATTTGATCTAATTATTTCTGTAAATTAAGATGTAACCAGAGTTATAACCTAAGGTAGAATTTGGCTATGGTTACACATTTTTACTTAGATAGAGAGAACTGACAAGAATTGTGTCATTCTCCTCAATTAACTCTAACCTTGCTGGCCACTTGAATCAACAAATTTCTGTAAACTACACACAAAGAAAGAATTGTATTTTCAAAGTGTCAATCACAGAACCACAGAATCTTAGGGGTTGGAAGGGACCTCGAAAGATCATCTAGTCCAACCCCCCTGCCAGAGCAGGGTCACCTAGAGCACATCACACAGGAACGCATCCAGGCGGGTTTTGAATGTCTCCAGCGAAGGAGACTCCACAACCTCCCTGGGCAGCCTGTTCAGTGCTCTGTCACTCTCACTGTAAAGAAGCTTTTTCTGATGTTTACGCGGAACCTCCTACGTGCTTTTTTATATTTTTTAAATGAAATTTATTTCCTCATAGGCATTTTAAGCATGTTTTCCCCTTGCATCCATCAAGAATAATTATAGCACAGGAAAAACTTTTTATATAGTCTATGTGTCTTATTGACAGTCCAGTACATATCTGATCTCTTTTTCATTTCTGTTTACTAATGGCACTAAATTATAACTTAAATTTGTTGAACTCATATGACTTGAATTCTTATATAACTTAATTTCTGAACCATTTACAATTATTACATTCTGAAAAAAAGGAAAATTCCTTCCACGTTATTTTGTTATCTCAAAAACAAAGCCTGTGTCTAGCAACATTTGTTACCTCCTGAAAATACCTGTCATACCTTCTTTGGCTAGTTCCCTTAAGCTGTTGCTGATCTCCTTGGGTGAACTATCACATTGCTTAGCAAAATCTTGTCATATTGAGTCAGTCAGTGTACACATATACTTTTTTTATATATATACCATAAAAATTGTCTTTCTGAAGTCTTTGCTGACAGGGAAGCAGACATGCCTGCATATCATGCTTTGCAGACAGACAAGGCAATCTGGCAAAGTATTCAAAGCTTTCTGGCTGCACCGTCTGAGTTGGTGTAGAGGTTAAAAAATCAGTGCCCTATTTTGCATTAAAAATAAGTTATTAAATTCTTGGGAAATCCATTTGAATTAGAATGTTATGCATGGAAAATAAAGTAGAAGCCACCCAGCTGTCTGCAAATGCCTACATAAGGCAAATCTTCACTGGTAATTTAGATGCCCATTTTCAGAGAGGTAGGCACTCTACATCACATAGCATAACTGCCAGAGCTCTCTACAAAGTCAATGAAAAGAAAAAGAAAGGCACTTCTGAAATGTTGAAAGCTGCCTTCAGTTACTTTCCTGTCTGCGTTGTATGAGGAAAGTAAGGACATAATGGAAAAATCAAGTCCACATAGATTAGGTGTTTAGTTCTCTATTATATAGTTACAAAAGGAAGAGTAGGAAAGTTTAGGTATTTCCATACTTCTACGATGTAATCTGTATTTCTTTAATTTTCTGAATGCATGCCAAGGTGCTGATTTATTAGTAACTCTGTGACCTACTGCTTAAGGGAGAGCCCCAACCACCAAACCATGAACTTCCCAGAGCGACTGTTGTCTCTACTCCTGTTGGAAGACATTTTCTACTTGTTTTGATGCCAGTCATTCATGCATGACACATGACCCAGAAGGTAGCCTGACTCTGCTTGTGTTCAAGATAAGCTGTGAAAAGGCAGAACTGGACTTCTAAGTCAAGGTCTTGGGAAATGTGTACAGGCTTTATTTTATAACATTATTAGATAACACAAGGAAACAAAACCAAATTGATAAGTGGAGACCAGAACTTTAATTATTTTCCTACCAGAAACTATTGCCAGAACTACTAAACCAGCAGTTACACTTCTATTGGTTACTCTTCCCTAGCCCACAATTCAAGTAGGGCAAGGTATGACCTTTCTAAGTACCTCATTAAGAGATCATGAACAAGTTCTTTAGTATAAACTCCCATTAAAAAAAAATAAGTTTCATTGAAGAGATAAAATTATATGCTCCTTTTTTAACTTGGGGATTGTTGATCAATTGTCATTTTCTTTCAATGAAGCAGCATTCAGTGTGACATCAAGCTCTGGAAAACTCCAGAAACTGGCAGGAAAGCTCTTTAGAAGAAATAAGTCCTGATTAGCTTTAGTAAAACTGGACCTGATATATAATAGAAATAGCAATCAGTACTAGAAATTTTTCTGATAAAGGCATGTAAAAACAAACAAAAAAACCCCAAATCTACCAAACAAAATAGAGGAAAACAAACAAAAAAACCCAAACCAAACTACAACAACAACAAAAAATAACAAAAAAACCCCAGCAAAACATTCCAAATATATTCAGATTAAACACACCTGTATTTGCAATGTACTGCAGTGTCATTCACAACTGAGGATCTTAAACCATATCCCGTTCTCTATGTGATAGTTATGTAGTGTCTATAAAGCTAAGTAATTCACAGATACTATTTTTTTAAATGTACATAACTGTCACAAGAGAAAACTAAGTTATGTTTCTCTTTGTCTTATGATTCCATAAAGGAGAATGATCTCTTATTTCTGACCAGAGAATCATAAGACAGCCCAGGCTAGAAGGGACCTTGAAGGATCATCTGATCCAACCTTTAAAAAGAAATTTCATTAAGAACCTTTTATGAAGAAATTCAGATTAAAACCCTTCATTTATGGCTCCTATATGCATATGCTTGATCCCTGAGATTAACTGACATTCTGAATACTTATGCTGTCCCAATGATATCCAACGATATCATTGGATATTATCCCAATGATAAAATGTAATCAGGGCAATTCTGTGAGCTGATACTTTACCATATATTTTAGAAAGCAGAAGTTCCTTCTTTTATTATTTTAATTTGCTGATCCCCATCCTACTCAAAATACTATATCAGTTTTGTTTCATTACAGCCAAGAATTTTTTTCTTTCGCATGATCTGGTTTTCTAAGAATATTTTATTACTGTACAATACTATTATAGAGTAGAAATGTAAAGTTCATTTGCTTTTACTAGCTTTTATTTGAATCTTTAGAAATGCAGTGTCCAAATCTACAAGGTGCTCAGCATTTCTTGTGAAATATTTAGCACCTTCTAGGCAGTCTGCTGGCTTAGTTTGTAACAATTCTCTTTGCTGACAAGTAAATTCTTTGAGTAGTAATTTATAAAAAAATTATAGACTTATCCATTTGGATTAGTTTAGTAAATAACAAACACAAAACATTAATCTGTTGTCATAGGATGTTCCATTTTCAGTGATAATGTCCTGCTCTGATATTACAGGGATTTCACAGGGACACTGGACAAACAAGTGTTAGAGAGACTTAAAGGCTAGAAAATCTAGAAAATTAGCTTCCTCCATAAAATAAATACATAAATAAATAAATAAATATGCAATTTGATGTGGCAATAGCAGCTACAACATAAGTTACCTGACCTTGCCCTTGAAATGACCCCAACCTTGACCTGCAGGACACTCTCTCCAGGGATGAGAGGTATGTTATTACATGTTATTTCATTACAAGGCCCCTGCTGAGCAGCAAATGCCAAATGGACTCAATTAAGTGTTTCTTGTGATGTGGATTACTGTCTACTGGGGCGAGTTCATGCTAGCAAACATATTTCATTCTCTTAAAGTTTGACTGGATATGAAAAGCATGTGCGTTACTCATTCAGTGACACTTCAGTGTATGATTGATATCTATTTAGAAAAAACATAACATGCAGACTTTAGTTGTGCCCTACAACCTTATTTCACTTCTTGTCCTTTAGGAACAACACTCTGTTACTATACTTAAGGATTATTTAGCTAGACCTAGTGTTCATAAAAGTAAGCTTCCAAAAAGAACAAATTAATCAAACATTTGCTGCACTTGGATGATGAAAATTTTTTGAGAAAAGCTCAAAAATGCCACAGACTCAACTCTTTCTGCTTTGTCTTTTTTATCTCAGAAAACTTGCACCAGAGATAAAATACCGAGCACTCATGAGGGCTGGGTAAATTTATTGCTGCTTTAAAATCATTATTCTACATTAAAACAACAGCTGCGTAAGGCTGTTGGTAAAGATGGACAACAGTATGATATCTCTCTCTCTGCTTTCTATATCTATAAATACTAAACAAGCAACACATTTTCACTGTTTTCTGTATATAATAGTTTTCTAGAAGTTGACTGTTGTCTTGAAACTTGTGGAAAAGTAGCTTATTTGTTGCAGTGTACTTTGGATCAGACAGCCAAAAGAACATTAAGCAAGCCATTGTATGAAGAAAGAATACATTTTATAGGACTTTCAAGTAGCAATTTTTATCTTGTTTTTTATAGCTCTGAATAAAATGTATTTTTTTCATAATTGAAATAGAAGCAAAGTAAGAAAATCACTTCAGAATCTTTGTTTTTCCATCCCACTTCTCTCCACTGTATTTTTTCACCAATAAAATTTACATTAAAGCAGCTGGAAAAAAGTTAGTTCCATGGAATTCAGTGGAGGTTCTGTCATTATTTCTGAAAGAGACTCCAGTTCTTTCTTTGATCTCTGTGATCTCTCTTTCGACTAGACAGCATTCCTTTGGTCCGGGAGGTAAAAACGGGAAACACTTTGTAGAGGAAATAAATACTTGTGACCTCTCTTTGTACATCATAAAGAATTAATGTAGGTTTTAAACCATAAATACCTTGTAAACTAGAAATATCTTACCTTTCTATCGTTGTTTCAGGTGGAAGATTTTTTGCAAGATAATTATTATGTACCACTTTGTCTAGAACAAATTTCTGCCTGAATGTCTTCTGAAGGCTATTAGAAAGTGACTTGTTCAATTGTATTGGATAGCTATAAATACTTGCACATATAAAAGTTGCATTCTGTTGTTCAGTGTTTTCCCAGAAAGAGATACCCAACACAATGTTGGAATGGAAACATTTCTTACAAGTATAATTCTCTTTGAACATTCATTATGCAAACATGAATGCAAAGCATTAGCCTTCTGCTTGACTGCCACTGAAAAAATAATTTGTTCTCTTTTTTGAAAATAACAACTGTCCCACAAGTAAGAAATACCCAGACTCAACTGCTCTGTCACCTTTTCTCTACAATGATGTGTAATCAGAGGTCCAGGAAAGGTTATATTTTGTTTTATTGCATATCTTTCATTATCTGTTATTCATAATACCTTCATTGGTGATAAGAAACTGAACCTGATGGATTTGTACCAGTCTGTGTCATCACAGCCATCTAATGCTTGGACTAAATTTATTGCAAAATCTAGAAAAATTATGTAGATTTGGGCCACCTGATTTTTATCTGATTATTGTAGTTCTTATGACTTCTTTCAAAGTGCTGTCACCATTCATTGTTGGAGACCTAAAATCTTGAAAAAGGTCACAAATGATAATAAATCTTATGCTACTAGTATAGCTTTCACCATACTACAAAAAGTAGTAGCATTATTTCATAGTATACAAATAGGCAAACTTTTGGGTTAGAATAACTGCTTCAAAAGGAGGTGGAGAAGAAGCTGCAGAATCCTATGGGGAAATTCTGCACTTTTAATGTATGTAATTGTTTTCCATTTGCAAAAATTCTAAATTAATTTAAGAAATTTTAAAGGAGTATTCAAATTCATAGAATCATAGAATGATAGAATGGCTTGAGTTGGAAGTGACCTTAAAGACCATTTAGTTCCAACACCCCTACATGGGCTGGGACACCTCCCACTAGGTCAGGCTGCTCAGAGTCCCATCCAAACTGGCCTTGAACACTTCCAGGGATGCAGCTTCCACAACTTTCTTGGGAAACCTGTTCCAGTGTCTCACCACCCTCACACTAAAGAATTTCCTCCTCATGTCTAACCTAAATATCCCCTCTTCTAGCCTTGATCCTATTGTCCTTTCACTGCAAACCCTTGAAAAAAGTCCCTCCCCATCATTCCTGTAGGCCTTCTTCAGGAACTGGAAGGCCACTATGAGGTCTCCCACAGAGCCTTCTCCAGACTGAATAACCCCATCTCTCTCAGCCTGTCTTCATAGGAGAGGTTGCTCCAGACCTCAAATTGTCTTTGTGACCCTCCTCTGGACTTTCTCTAGGAGCTCCATGTCCTTCTTATATTGGGGACTCGAGAACTGGACATAGTACTCTATGCAGTAACAGCTGTCTTCACAAAATAACTACCAATAATTAAAACCATTTAGTTTGAAACACTGAGCCACATCAAGCAGAACATGAGTCATTTATCATTGACCTTAGAAAAAACAAATTTACTCAAAATATCCATTAGAGAAGAGAGTGATTGCTCACAAATATTGGTAATTTCATATATACTTGTATTAATAAAAGCAGGTCTGGATGTTTCTGCCTAATGCAAAGGAATTTTTCCCTTTGTTGAAATATTTTGTTATACAAAATAGGCTTGACACGATAGTCCTTTGATTAATGTTATAGAAAAACTGTTGGTTTTGTTTAGTTGTGTTAACTTCTGAAATTGAAATAACTTTCCTTTTTTGTTCAAATGCTTCTTACTGGAATTAGACATCCAGGATCTTGCTTGCAATTATAGATTGGCGTTTTATTTATATTGAATACATATGGCAAATTGCCATTTTAGATCTTATTTAAACATGAAAAAATACAAACTTATAGCCTTCCCTGCCAGGTGCTACTGTTCCGTGTTTCCAGATTTCTGGACATTTGGAATTGAATTTCATTATCTGAGCATCAGTCACTTTTCAAGAATCAGTAGCATACCAAGCTAAGTAGTATAACTGCACATAAGACTACTGAACCTTGTAAGTTGCAAATCCCTCTGAAAAATAAAAATATTTTCTATTTAAACTTTACATGGAACTTTAAAGGATTTTCTCTTTTTGTCCCTCTCTTACAACACATTTGTTACACTCTTTTCTTCCCCTACTTCTTACAGTTCTTTTGGCTTTGCAACCTGTGAATACTAGATCTTCTTTTTTAATATTTTTTTTTCTTTTTTTTAATTCCCCTTTTCAGTTTACATGTAGTAAGGTTTTGGTAGTTGGGGACAGGGGATGCTGCAGGGGTGGTTTCTGTCAGAGGATGTCAAGGGCTGACCTGTGTTGAACACAGTCAATTCCAGCCAGCTCAGCAGCAGGCTTAAAACAGGCCAAAACTGAGCCCCAAAAGAGGAGCATCTGTGAAAACACAATTTATAAATGAATTTTTTTAAAATGCCAAGATGGAGGGAATAGGTAAATACACAGAGAGAGAAAGGGAGCAAACAGAAGAGAGATATCAAAATAAAAAGAAACAGAGAGAGGACTAGAAAGAGAGTAAGAGGGGAAAAAACAGAGAACATCAAAGTCAGAGAGCAGAAGGTGCTCTGTGGTGATGGACTGCAGCCTTTTAGGATCCAATGACACTTCAGTCCTACAAAAAAAAAAAAAAAATCAAGAAAAAAAAATAGGGTGGGGGAAGTCACATGTAGGAAGCTGCCTAGCACTCAGAAAAATATGTCGAAGTTGATTGAGACTAAATTAGTTCATTAAAATGCTCAGAATATAAATAAGAAAAGAGAATAAACTCTGTAAAAAACTCTGTCTTGCGATTTTGTTACATATGACTTTTTTTTCAAGGTTAAAGCTACCAAGACAAGAATGATTTCTGTGAAAACTAAGCAGAAAATTTGTTTAGAATAACTGGGAAAGGTGAAACATCTTGAAATAATAGCAGAATTTAAAGAAAAAAAATGTTAAAAATCAAAGGAGGTTAGTTATTGTTTCATGCCTCTACATTCTTTGGCTTTTCCTGAAATACATCTATCAGGTACTACGATTGCTGTTGCCTTTATGTCTGTTGTAAAAGAAGAAGATAATTGCTTGATTTAGGCTTGCACAATCTCAATCTAGTACTTTGCCAGCATAAGGACAGATCATGTGCCCTTGTGGCCCTCCTCTGGACTTGCTCCAACAGCTCCATATCCTTCCTGTGTTGGAGGCTCAAGACCTGGAGTCTTACAAAAGCAGTGTAGGTGGGGAGAATCACCTCCATTGACCTACTTCTTTTGATGCAGCCCAGGACATGGTTGGCTTTTTGGGTTGCAAGTGCACACTGCCAGGTCATATTGAGCTTCTCAACAACCAACACCTCCAAGTCCTTTTTTTCAGGGCAGTTCTCAGTGCATTCTCTGCCCAGCCTGTATTTGTGCTTAGTATTCCCCTATCCATGTGCAGGACCTTGCACTTAGCCTTCTTGAACTTAATGAACCATTGACCACAACTCTTTGAGTGTGACCAGCCAACCAAATCCTTATCCACCAAAAGGTCCATCCATCAATTCCATATCTTTTGAATTTAGAGACCAGGATGTCATATGGGACAGTGTAAAACACTGCAGAAGTCTAGGTAAATGACATTAGTTGTTCTCTTCTTGTCCACCAGTGTTATGAGCCCATTGTAAAAAGCCACCAAATTTGTCAGGCATGACTTGTCCCCGGTGAAGCTATGCTGGTTGCTACCAACCACTTCCACATCTTCCACGTGCCTTAGCAGAGTTTTCAGAAGGATCTGCTCCATGATCTTGCCAGGTACAGAGGTGAGACAGACTGACCTGTAGCTCCTTGGGTTTGTTTCCCTTTTTGAAAATTGGGGTTATGTTTCCCCTTTTCCAGTCTGTGGGAACTTCATCAGACTGACATGACTTTTCAAATATGATGGAAAGTGGCTTTGCAACTTCATCTGCCAGTTCCATCAGGAGCCACAGAGGGATTTCATCAGGTCCCATTGTGCATCTTCAGGTTCTTTAGTCTCAAACCATAAAGAACATTTATTTGTCCTTCTGTACTATATAGGGCTTAGGATCTTTCTGAATTACTGCAAAAATTAGGAGAAAATGCATAAAAAAACCACCTAACATGGCTAAAATATTGACTGTCATGAGGACACTACTTATGCACTTGATAAACAACTCATCTTAGTTTGATGTGATAAGCTAGAATTGAGATTGCAATTTGGTATGTTGACTGTTTTTATACTTGTTTATCTTGTTCATGTGAACTCATGTTAAATTGCCATTTATCATGGAGATTTTTTAAAAGAATGGTCATCAAGTCACACTAGCCTTTTACTCTGATAAACTTATTAGATTGATCTCACTGAATCTTCATTTCTAAGGAACTTTCAAAAATCATTTAAACATTGTTCAGATGCAGAGAAATGTGCTGTTGCTTCTATTCATATTTTCTTTGTGTAATCTTTCTGAGGTTTATATTAGCCTTTCTGACCATATGTGTTGGGAGTTTCTGTTTTGTGTGTTTTAGCAATGTTGAAGAGAAAGATGGTTCTAGTTCTGAGACACAGTTTTAATAGGGGTCGTGAAGCACATCTTTTATCTGAAAGCCATGAGACACCTCACTGAAACTGAAAACAATGTTAGCTCTTTGTCAACCATGTTTTAAAATACAAAAAAAAACCCAACTAATTTTGTTTATTGTAGAATCACAGAATGGTTTGGGTTGGATGTGACCTTTAAAGGTAATCTAGTCCAACCTCCCAGCAATAAGAAGGGGCATCTTCAACTAGATCAAGTTGCTCAGAGTACTGTCCAACCTGACCTTGAACATTTCCAGGAATGAGGTGTCTACAAGCTTCTCAACAACCAACACCTCCAAGTCCTTTTTTTCAGGGCAGTTCTCAGTGCATTCTCTGCCCAGCCTGTATTTGTGCTTAGTATTCCCCTATCCATGTGCAGGACCTTGCACTTAGCCTTCTTGAACTTAATGAACCATTGACCACAACTCTTTGAGTGTGACCAGCCAACCAAATCCTTATCCACCAAAAGGTCCATCCATCAATTCCATATCTTTTGAATTTAGAGACCAGGATGTCATATGGGACAGTGTAAAACACTGCAGAAGTCTAGGTAAATGACATTAGTTGTTCTCTTCTTGTCCACCAGTGTTATGAGCCCATTGTAAAAAGCCACCAAATTTGTCAGGCATGACTTGTCCCCGGTGAAGCTATGCTGGTTGCTACCAACCACTTCCACATCTTCCACGTGCCTTAGCAGAGTTTTCAGAAGGATCTGCTCCATGATCTTGCCAGGTACAGAGGTGAGACAGACTGACCTGTAGCTCCTTGGGTTTGTTTCCCTTTTTGAAAATTGGGGTTATGTTTCCCCTTTTCCAGTCTGTGGGAACTTCATCAGACTGACATGACTTTTCAAATATGATGGAAAGTGGCTTTGCAACTTCATCTGCCAGTTCCATCAGGAGCCACAGAGGGATTTCATCAGGTCCCATTGTGCATCTTCAGGTTCTTTAGTCTCAAACCATAAAGAACATTTATTTGTCCTTCTGTACTATATAGGGCTTAGGATCTTTCTGAATTACTGCAAAAATTAGGAGAAAATGCATAAAAAAACCACCTAACATGGCTAAAATATTGACTGTCATGAGGACACTACTTATGCACTTGATAAACAACTCATCTTAGTTTGATGTGATAAGCTAGAATTGAGATTGCAATTTGGTATGTTGACTGTTTTTATACTTGTTTATCTTGTTCATGTGAACTCATGTTAAATTGCCATTTATCATGGAGATTTTTTAAAAGAATGGTCATCAAGTCACACTAGCCTTTTACTCTGATAAACTTATTAGATTGATCTCACTGAATCTTCATTTCTAAGGAACTTTCAAAAATCATTTAAACATTGTTCAGATGCAGAGAAATGTGCTGTTGCTTCTATTCATATTTTCTTTGTGTAATCTTTCTGAGGTTTATATTAGCCTTTCTGACCATATGTGTTGGGAGTTTCTGTTTTGTGTGTTTTAGCAATGTTGAAGAGAAAGATGGTTCTAGTTCTGAGACACAGTTTTAATAGGGGTCGTGAAGCACATCTTTTATCTGAAAGCCATGAGACACCTCACTGAAACTGAAAACAATGTTAGCTCTTTGTCAACCATGTTTTAAAATACAAAAAAAAACCCAACTAATTTTGTTTATTGTAGAATCACAGAATGGTTTGGGTTGGATGTGACCTTTAAAGGTAATCTAGTCCAACCTCCCAGCAATAAGAAGGGGCATCTTCAACTAGATCAAGTTGCTCAGAGTACTGTCCAACCTGACCTTGAACATTTCCAGGAATGAGGTGTCTACAATCAAAGTACAACTTTATCAAGTAAGACATGGAGATAACAGAAGCCTCTCTATAAATGCCTAAGAAATCAGGTGCTAATTTGTGTCAGCCTGGAGTTTTCACTCAGCCCTACTTCTTGGGCTTCCTAGGGCTTTTTGATTTATTTCTCAGGGAGGCAAAAGTTGCAGTTAATCATTTCCCTAACTGCTGCACTTGCAGGGCTGAGAGATCACAAATGAAATATTTGGTCTCTGTCTTAGAAACTCTAAGAAAGGAAATAAGTTATTACTGTTCCTTAGTGTTCAGAGAAACTTGTACATATTTCTGTATATGAAAGTCCAGTAGTAAAGAGACACATGACTTGGATGACTTTTTCTTCCAAAACAAATTGGCAGGTTATTATGTGTTAGACAATTACAGAGGCTACAGGACAACATGGTTGTTTCTAATATGGTAGATAGAATTTCTAATGATCTATGAGGCTTGTACTGTAATGCAGTACAAATATGCAGTTTGTCATCTTGGACAGTTGAAGATGATAAGACAAATGAAACAACTGGGCGGGATTCTGGTCAGTGATCGGTCTAGAGTGAGAAACATATCTCCTCTCTCTTTCCACAGTGCTTTACTAATTAGGCTATGCTACTTTTCAGTAAGAGCAAGTCTTAATAGCTGAAATGAGATCAGGACAAAAGGAAATGCTAATTTCAGTTTTCATCAGAATAATGACAAATCCTATGCTTGCAAATCATAATGAAACAGGCAAGTTTAGAGGAATATGATGATATACTTTCGGTAAAGTAATGAGAATCTGAATTTGATTGCTAATCACTAGATCAAAAAAATTCCCCTTTATTGGCTGTGTAAATGTAAAGTGACTATATCTTAATGTGGAAAGATGAAAAACTGAAGCTGGTTTTCTTGTCACAATATGCCTTATTTACTCAGCTCCAAACTTATTATCCTGAATTACTCTTTTAATGAATGTTGAGTTTTATTTAGTGAAACTTTTTTGTGTTTTCACATTTTTGTAAGGCAAAATTCTGTAACTAGGTATTTTTTATTTTTATTTAGAACAGCTGTAGCTAGGTTGCATGAAAATAAATATTTATTATATTTCTATTCACTGTGATACTTTTATTTTATTATTTCTTCAGGTGGCTACAAAGAAAACTGTATATAATTATGAACTGTCTCCCTTTTAATTAGTCCTGGAGTTTTTTCTACAGTTAGTCTTTGGTGGCACGTGCAGAATTGATGGTTATGGTGCAACACATTACAAACTGCATGTAGTTTTCAAAATACTCATTATATTACAGTGATATATGAAACTCATAACTAAAATATTTGCTAATTGTTTTTCAGAGAAGATAGGACTTCGTTTTTTGAGGATTAGTTTTTTTGGATTTGTTTGTCTTGTTGTTTAGGGATTTTCTTGGGGGGGGGGTGCGGGGGTTGAGTGCTCTGGAAAAATGGAGCTCGAACAAATCCCACTGGATTCAGTTCTCACATGATACTTGGTATCCCCTTGCAAAAAGTTAGAAAATCAACAAATGGTGGGGTTTGTTTCATCTCATGACAGAAGAATTTATAGATCGTCTTGGATAAGACTGGATTGAAGCTGAATTCTAGATTTCCTGATACTTAAATATTTAATGAACTGCTTAGACATATGTCCTGTAGTCAAAATTTTTACTATAAAATATTAAGTTCATTAACATAAATTAGTGCTGGTAATACAACTCTAGTCCTTGTCATCAGGCATCATTGGTAAATAATGATTACATTTGCATGGAATCATATTTATGAGATGAAATAAAGCCTGTTAAATGTCTGTTCTGTTGTCAGGAGATGCTGTTCCATGTTTCTACATTCAATTTCAATGAATATATTAATTCAAATTTGATTATTTCAAGAAATGAAATAAGGGAACTTTACTACTTCCTTCTTCATGAGAATCATATGTGAAGAGGTTGGTGTAAACATGAGACTCAGTTATGAAGTTGCCCACAGATTGGTCATTTATGTCTTTCTCATTAATATTAACAGCATTACTGTATTAATGACCCTTTTTTTTTGAGACTGGACAAACCCATGAGTTTCTTAGTGTTGTTCCATCAGTATAGGAGTTGGATAATGATCAGCTATTATGGCAACTCAGCTTTGAAACTAAGGAGTAAAGGGCAAGGGGAAGAAAAGTGAAGGAATGAAAAGCACTAAGAAATGCATTTGGGAAGCATGATCTAAAAGAAAAAAGCTGAGGGGAATTGAGACTACCCTAATTAAAGTTGCAATGTGAAAGGGAATATAAGAATAAAGTCAGAAAGTGCAATGTATCACAGGTACAGGAAGATGATAGGAAGGGTAAGCAAAACACAAAATAGAGTGCACAAGTGAAAGTATGTATGAGAGGAAACACTGAGGAACTGCTGGATACAGGCATCTCTGAAAGAGAGGAGAAGTAGGCAAAAGTCATATTGCTTAAACTAGAAAATACAAAAGATTTGGTGTGGTCATTGTCCAAGGATAATGGGTAAATATCTAGTTGACTAAATATTGTGCATGTTGCCTAAAACTGCAGTCTTCTGAGAATTTTTAAAGTATATAGGCACAGCACTGATTTAACTAATATAATTACGCTGCTTTTAAAAACTTCCATGATTCTCAAAGGGCTGGAACTTTACTCTTCATTTCTGAAAACTTGGGGTTAGAGGTGTTGTTATTTTTTTTCTTTCCCCTGGGGTAAGGTCTCTTGGAATGAATAGTGATTATATATCAGTGTATAGAAGATTAAAGGGAAACTAGCAGCATTAGTATAGACACTGTTTTCTTTACAACCCAATTAAGAAGAAGAATAGAATCTGGATGGTGGATGGTATTTCTTCAGGGAATGGAAGAATGAGCATTCTTTCGAGGTGCTGTTGGTGTCATTTATCAAAGGATCACCAAAATGTATCATTTAGGAACAGTAAAGGTCAGTTCTGAAGCAGTTATATTACCAGTATTTTTAATTGTTTGTTTTTTGTTTTAATATGCTCTTGCCTTCAATTATTTAGTAATTGCATACTTCTGAACAGTAAAGAAAAACTGGTGTTGACTAATGCCAGCTGGAGAGATGCTTCCTATTGCCTAATAAAGCAGTTGAGAACTCACAGGTAATGAAACTGGAATTGAACATATTAATTCTACACCCCGAACCTCAGCAAATTCTTCTGTGGACACTCTATTTGCCACTGAAGTGAAAGAAGTTGCAGCATATTTGCAACTGCTAAATTGAGAGTAAAACACTCAATTCTGTCATGTTTCAATTTTTTACTTTTTAAAAATAACTTAATTAAGTTTAAATTCTCACACAGTTTATTCCAGCAGCTAGAGATTGCAGAATATGTATCTAAAATTACATATATATGATAGATAGCCTCCTCCTACAAAACTGTGTTGCCCTTCTTGCTCTGGAAGAGGCGGCAGTGATAGCAACACAACTTAGCAACAAATCTCACCATATGTATTTAATATAAAAACATATATTAAAATCTGTCATGTAAAAAATAAGCTACTATCTGTTCTTCCATGACTTGTAAGTTTTCTTAAAACTTTGTTGAGGAATTTTCTCTTATTTTCTATTGACACCATTCTAAGGGAACATCGTGAACTTGAAGGAACCCGTGTTGTTATTCTGATGATATTCATCTAAGGTGGAGCTTTATTTGAAAAGATAAGTCTACTGAGTATTAAATTCAGTTGAATATCATTGTAAAATTATCAAACACTTTGTTTCATGGTAGAGGATCACCTATATAGCTCTCCTCCAATCTAAAAAAGGCAAGGCAGCCATCCAATGAGAAAACAATGAAAGCATTACACTGTCATTCCCTGCACAGTCATCCCAAAGGCAAAAGTCTGTTGCCTAGCAATTCTGACAGATGATTTACACTTTTCTAGGTGTGACACATACCATGAGGTACAATAAAAAACCTCAGGACAGTATATTTTCTAATGTCAGAGGTGGTATATTTTCCAGGTACACTGTATTGTTGCTTGGAAGGGCTCATATTTAATTTTGCAAGTCAGGTTGTTTTCCTATTAGAAAAGCCCTTTCCTCTTCTCTACTTTTTCATTCAGCCTGCCTTAAATAATAATGTTTTGCAGTTTTTCCCTGATATCCCTCTCTTTGTGATCTTTGAAAGAAGAGAAAGCTTCTTTGGTGTATGCCTTAGAATTACATTGACCACCCTGTTACGAATTTTGAAAACACTGTCAGTCAGAATTGGTTGCATTTACCAATTTAAAACAAATACTGTTTCAAAGCACTTTGCCTGCCATCCAAGATAATTGGAAAACCAGTTTGAAAAATCTTCTAATGTGCTTTTTAAAATTGACCAAGGCTGCAGAGGCAGCTTCTTAAACAAAATATAATTAATTTCTATCTGTCTAAGCTGATCAGTGCAAGCTGACAGTCCCACTGTATTCTATGTTTTAATGCATGTGAATTTTTTTCAATAGACTACATCTCCCTTTCATCTCCCTCTTTTCCTTGTGTAAATTGGCACTTTCTGTCTTCTAGGAATCTCATTACCATGTACTGATTCTGCATTTCTTCATAATAAAGCTGCCCAAGTGATGTACTAAAGGAGTGGTAGCTTTTCTCTACCAAAGTTTTTTTCTATATAAGCTTTATGGTTATAGTGGTTCTAACATGCCAGTAGTTACCTGAATTTTTCTAACTCATGATATCTATTAAAAAAAAATCTTATTCTACATCTGTACTATTTGGTGTTATAATAGTGTCTAGGATGTTCCAAGATTATACATGCAATTTTTCCATTAATCCCTAGAGCACTAGTTCATTAGGAAAGAACTGGAAAGAACTGGATTGTATCCTTTGAAACTTCAAGTCAAGAAAAAAAAGAACAAAAGTCTTGGGATGTAGTACCAGTCCACACGTGGACATCCTCTGTCATCTTTTAAGAGTTTTCCATCTACACATAAAAGATCAAGCTTCCTGAAAATAAAACTCCCCAAACCACCTTTCACTTAAGCATGTTTGTTTCTTCATCTGAAATTATTTTTTTTCTGAGCCTCAGAGCTATCATAAAGCTTAATCCACTGTTTTCAAAAAATACAT
>NW_009952265.1:5575062-5586740 GCF_000747805.2 Chaetura pelagica
AGCAGGAAAATAATTTCTACCCTTGTTTTCAGGTTAGAACAACACAATACCACTCATGTTAGAAATCACTTGAGGACTGATGACTGGGTTTACTTTTTACTGTTTTGCTGGTCATTGACTCATCCTAGCTAGTTCTTAATCCCCAGAAAATGTCCCAGTCCTCTTTTTTCATTGCTTAACTAATACCTTTGGCAGTTCTGTGGAGGACCTTGGAGTCCTGATGGACAAAAAGTTATCCATGGGGCAGCAATGTGCCCTGGTGGCCAAGAAGGACAATGACATCCTGGGGTGCATTAAGAAAAGTGTGTCCAGTAGGTCTAGGGAGGTTCTTCCCCTCTACTCTGCCATAGTAAGACCACATCTGGAGTATTGTGTTCAGTTCTGGGCTCCCCAGTTCATGAGGGACAGGGATTTGCTTGAGAGAGTCCAATGGCAGGCTATGAGGAGGATAAAGAGACTGGAACACTTATCTTATGAGGAAAGGCTGAGAAACCTGGAGCTGTTTAGTCTAGAGAAGACAGAGAGGGGATCTTATTAATGTATATAAATATCTGCAGGGTGGGTATCAAGGAAGGACCAGTCTCTTTTCACTTGTTCACTGTGAGAGGACAAGGGGTAATGGATGCAAACTAGAACTAAGGAAGTTCCACCTCAACATGAGGAAGAACTTGTTTACTGTAAGGGTTAGAGAGTACTGGAATAGGTTGCCCAGAGAGGTTGTGGAGTCTCCTTCTCTGGAGACTTTCAAGACATGTCTGGATGCATTTCTCTGTGACCCGCCCCAGGTGACCCTGTTCTGGCAGGAGGGTTGGACTCGATGATCTCCAGGGGCCCCTTCCAACCCGTAACATTCTATGATTCTGTGATTCTGTGAGTCTGTGACTGTGATTCTTTCAGATGAAGTGATTGTAACAATCTAACCCTAACTGCAGCAGCAGATGAATAGAATGTTTCCACTTAATCCTACAATTCCTTCTGACTGCATACATATTTTAAAATTTTCCAAGAATAGTTCCTTATGTTTGCCTCAGGCTTTATTTATTTTATTTTTTTTTAACTTTCCTGAAAAGACTAATATTTTTGCAAATGATAGTTAGCTACTGGTGTTGGACTTCAACAGGCCCAAATCGATCACCTTCTTTTCCCTCATTCTATCCTGTGCTTCTAAATATCTAATCGTTTATGACTGGTTTTTCACTAAGTAAAGCAGAAGAAGAAAGGTAATAAAATTACCAGAAAAATATAGTGGCATATAGAAAGGAGGACTAGGACTTTCTAGTGTTGTTGCAGAACCTGAGAGTTTCTTATGAAAGGATGTTTTTCTTTCCTTTTTTCACTAAGTTGAAATTGATTCTAACTATTATGAGGAGCATCTTTTGATCTTAAAGAAAGGCTAAAAGCAGCTCTTCCTGCGAGTTTTGGGAACTGAATGATGGTTGTTAAAAAAAAACAAACAACCAAACATCTGAAAGCTACTGGGCTTAAAACACTTCTGAAGTGTTGCCTTAATTATTCTCATAGTTTAAGAATGAAGTAGTCTTGCTGTTATGATATAATACAAGGTAAGTCAGGTGAGTATCAGGAGATCAGATTAATAACATGAACCAGCACAGCAAAATAGAAAACTCTGCCAAACTAAGGAGGAACTGATTGCAGAGGGAGAGGTGTTGTTCAATATATTTGAATTAATTAAAAAAAAATTAATAAAAATTATTGAATTAAAAACCATTACATTTTGTAGGTTTGTTTCCAAATATTTTGTATAATGTCTCTGAATCAAGACTGAAACTCCGTGTTACTCTGCAGAGGAGGAAAGGCTTTGTTGGTACTTGTCATATCTTCTATATAAAATCCCGTAAAACTTCTGTTCATCACTACTAGCTTGAGCTTCTGAAGAGTATGTCTTTTGGCATTTGCATACCAGTTACAGGGTGACTAAACACTTACATTAATGTATTTACATGATGCAGTTGTAAGCTACAGCACAGGCCACAGTATTTTGCAACATCCCTGATTTTGGATGAGTGAATTTTTGCTGACAAACAATATTGGCAGATAGTTATTTTTAGCTGGAGTCCTGTGAACTACAAGATACTTTATTCAGGCTGCAGTGTGTCCTATGTATGAAGGTGAAAAGTGGCAGTGATCAAGTTTTAGACAATGAATGGTGGGAGAAAATCAATAATCTGCTTTTAAAAAAAGGAAGCTGAAGAGGTTTCTGACCCTAAAACTTTGATTTGTTACTTCACTATATTTTGTTGAAAAACTAAACTGTATTAGTCTTTAAATTTACCAGTTGCATTATTCCTTGTGTAGTTTCAAAAGTATCAGCATGTTTAGGTTAGCAGCTGTCTCCTAATGTATATTTGTTAGATATGTGGGGAAGAATACTCCGTACTGTATCAAGTAGGTGTGGTATAAAACCTGCATAACAGGGGATTTCTTTGCACTATCTCTGACCCTGAAGATTAGATAAAAAAAACCCAAACAACTTGATTTCAGATACTTTAAGCATGTACTGTTCCCAATGAGACAATGAGAGGGAAAAGGATATTACACACTACAGACAGGAAGATTATAAGTAAATGTAAGTGTGTGGGGTCCTGTGCTTGTGAAGGAAAATAATTTTAAATGCTAAACATTAAAAGATGCAAACTTTTAAATATGTATTTAAAGTTCTAAATAGATGACAAAGGAAACGAATGGTTTGAAATTTGAAATAGCAAAAGTAAGATGTCAGCTATAACTAGCTGGAGTCTTTAATTGAAAGGGATAAGACAGGCAAGGCATTTAAGACATTAATATCTGAATAACTGCTGAAAAAATATTTTGGGAAAGTTGCCATATGGTAAGACAGAATACACTAGGTCAAGGATAGAGTAAGCAGAGTTTCACTGCTAAGAATAAGCAGCTCCTATATTAGCAGTGACCTTTTGCCAATGAACCTCTGTAGACTCCGTCAAGGAGGCAGGTTTCTGGGACTCAGTCCAACAAAGCACTTATTTTGGTCTTAACTTTAAACATGCAAGTCAACATGCTAGACCTAATTTATATAAAAGCATTGACTGAATATAACATTTATCATGACACAGCTTGCTAGCTCTTATTTTCAATGGGATCTGCCTTTGTCTTCAAGACCTTAATAAATTTAGACTGGTACAAATGATTAAACTTTGACTCCATTGCCTTGATACACAATGAGTCTACATGGGCTGCAGCTCAAAACCTCAGTAGTTAAACAACTACTTTACTTGAACACTGTGAGCAGTTCTTGTCCCCAGTATCAAAAGAGATACATTACTACTAGAAACAAAGTACAGAAAAGAGTAGTAAACTTGATGAGAGTTATGTATTCAAGTAACGGGAAACTAGGCAGATTAGGAGTCTGTATTTTGGAAAGGACATTTTTTGTCTACAAAGGAGAAGAGACAGGGCCACAATTAAATTACCAGAAGCATGTTTAAAGCAAGTATTATAAAATGTGTGCACATTGTGCTTAACACAATGGTGGGGATTTTGAACAATAGGATTTACTAAATTTTCTTGATCTGGATACTGCCTTTGGTTTGTTGATCCTTATTACCAGAAATGGAGAAGCAATACTACCTCATTTGCTCAAGAATATAGTCTTTTCATAAGCACTGCCTCCTGGGCACTGTTTGAGACTGTTCTTAGCTAGATGGGTCTTTGTTCTTATGTGGCTCTTTTTACTTTAGAATCAATAGATTCCAATCCTTGATTTTCTTGCACTTCTGTTAAGATTGTCTATCTTCTGTCAAAATATCTTAAAGATCAAACTAAATTTGAGCTAGATAAATGTGCTGACTGAAGACCTGTTTATTATCACTTACTAAAACAACAAATATACTACAAAGTATTCAAACAAATATTTGCTATTTAACTTGTATATTAGGTAAAAATAGGCAACCTAAAGATAAAAACAGGTGATATATTGACAAGGTTTATATACTGACCCAAAAAGTGTCCTGGTGCCCTCTGAACTAAACCACAATTCTTTCAGATACCATGTGCTATAATAAAATGAATGAAAAAAGAGGAAACAATCCCTAAGATAATAATTCCTTATATTGGTGGAATAAATATATATATATTTTTAAATAATCTCAGAAGATCTTGCATAATGGTTGATGCATGTTGAGGGCTGGTCTACAGCAATTGCATTCAGGGGTTCCTTCCACTGAAGCAAGAGCAAGAGTTGACAAAACTACTTTTTTCACTCTTTTAATTTTTCTTTTTCTTGGGCATGTACCCTGATTGAGTTATAAATGCATTAGTAACTTTATGTTACTAATTACATAACTTTATGTTATGTTTTTAGTAACTGTAATGTGAAAATAAATTTTATTCTTTCTACTGTTTTACTATCTATAAAAAAGAACACTAAATTTTTCTCATTTTGGGAACTAAATTACACCAACCTACTCACTCAGTATTTCTAATGAATTTAGTAATTACTGTAGTTAAGACTGTAGACTGATTTTAATTACAGTGGTCAGTCCACCATTAATATGAGTTGTGATGCCTCCAAAGTAGTTGTCTAAAGAGAGCAATTAATTAATAGTGAATTGATTAATTAATTGTGAATCAATCAAAACAACCGCAGAAAAACACAGTAGTGAAAAAACCCAACCAACAAAACAAAACAAAAGAACAAACCACAAAAAAGAATGTAAGCAGTATAAACTGTTCATCAAGACCAGAGAAAACTGAACTACACTATAAAAGAGTACCTGTTGTCATTGAAAAAGCAAAGCAATTTCAGTGTAGATAATTAAATAAACAAGATCAAGCAAAATTAAAAATGTGAAAAACATTAAATGTAAATAATATTTAGTATGTCGTAAAATTCCATGCATATACCCTTAATGCTGACTGGTTAATAATATTAATTGTGAAGTAAAATATTGTATTTCTGTTCTACGTTAACCTAGCTTGGAAGCAAACACTTGGAGCTGGAGAGTTTTGGCATGATTCCAGATGTGCTGCTTCAAGGGAAAAAGCACCCATTTTCATGCAGGATAGTGTCTGCTGATGAAATTAATACTGTGTACTGTATAGCAGAGTATTGAATTAAGCTTTTGGGCAAGTGGCAACCTGACTTAAAGATGGCTCAATGAGCAAAAGTTTTTAAAATTACATCTGAAATAGAATTTGTGATTTGACTTCTATGGAATCATCAATGTGACCCACCATATAACCCAAGTAATGAATTTCTCTATGTACCTTAGTGTCTGAATAGAAACACATCCAAGCAATATGTCTTATCTACCTAAAGCTTCCCTAGAGACAACTACCTCTTTATATGCAAGCACTACTATTTGACATAGAATTACCTAGGAAGCTCCAGTTGAAGACATTAATAAACCATGGTGCTATTTCAGAAAGACAATTCAGTTTCATTTTAATATATCAGTCTTCCAGGAACCTGCAATACGGAGCTGCGCTTATCAGAGATTTAGGTCCTCTAGTGAGCCTAAAAATGATGGGTTACTAAGAAATCCCACAGTAATTTCTACAAGATTCACTGTAGCCAAATTCCAGGTGCATGTTTTGTGTTGGGCCTGCATGGTGGGACTTTTGTGAGAAGCTGCTAGAAGCTTCCCTTGGCTCCAAAGCTGGACCTGCCTCTGACTAAGGCTGAGCCATCAGCAACAGTGATAAAAGCTCACCAAGTAACATTTTTAAGATGGGGAAAAGGAAACAGCTAAAAGATCTGCAGGGGAGAGTACAAGAGGAGGTGAGAACAATACCTGAGTAGATACCAAGGTCAGTGAGGAAGGAGGGGGAGGAGGTGCAAGGCAGAGATTGCCCTGAAGCCCATAGTGAGACAGCAGCTGTCCCCTGCAGACCATTAAGTATCACAGTGAAGCAGATATGGACCTGCAGTTGTGGAGGACCCCAGGCCAGGGGAGGTGACTGTTCGCAAAACAGGCTGTGACTCTCCAGGCAGCCTGTGCTGGATCAGTCTGTTCCTGAAGAACTGCACCTTGTGGGAGGGACTCATGTTAGAGGGATTCATGAAGGACTCTCCCGTGGGAGGGGCAGGGGAGTTCACCCGCTGGCAGAAAACATGTGACAAACTGACTGCAACTTCCATTCCTCATACCCCTGCTCTGTGGAGTTGGAGAAGGTAGACAAAACAAGAGCAAAGTAGTTTGAATCCAGGAAGAAAGGAGAGGTGGGAGAAGGTATTTTTTAAGCTCTGGTTTTGTTTCTCATTTTTCTGGTCTGATTTGGTTGATAAAAAATTAAACTTTTTTTTTTTTTCCCCAAGTTGAGCCTGTTTTGCTCATGGCAATAATTGGTGAGTAAATCCTCCCTTTCTTTGTCTCAACCCATGAGCCTTTCATCATATTTCTTCTCCCACAGTGAGGGGAAGAGTGAGCAAGAGGCCATGATCCTTCCTTGCTGGTTGGGTCTAAACTATAACACATTTGCATTCAGATGACATAAGACTACAATAGTGATTCAGATACATAATGTACTTTATTTTTAGCTGAAAAGCTATAAGTGAGCCACTTTTGGAATGAGACTTCATTTCAGAGATGACTGTATACAACATTATAGAGGTGACTGCCTGGTACATACAGTGAGCAAGGTATGCAGATTTTGCAATCAGCCTGTAAAGTTAGTCAAGTAGTTCAGCATTTGGGGAGATGCAGATGCAGAAATGACAGTCAAAGATTCATTAAAGGAGTTCCAGACACTACACTGAAATGTTAAATGAAATCCAATTATATGTCATTCAAATTCATTTATTTGAGGTTCTCTAATATGATTGAGATAGAGATAATAAATAATATATTAACTACATTTTTGCTACTGGGGAGACTACATCTTTAATTATCTCTGACATCTTATTTAAGTTTGCTGCAACTATAAATGACACACATCATATAGAACTCCCCACCCAGAATATAAAGTCCTTCAAAACCATGCTTGGCAAAAAGCCTCAAACCTGAAATACAAATCATCAGCAAGCTGTGCTTTAGTACAAATGTGTTCAAAGCAATGTGGCATCAGTTTGGAGAACTGCATCTGAGTCAGTGATTCATTTCATGAAAACTGGGGATAAAAGAGCACCGAAGAGCCAGCATAGAGCAGGAATCCTGCATAATGCTCATTCAATTGGAAATCCTAAAGTTGGCTAGTGCAATACAGTAAGTGGGGAAGGCACAGCAGGGATCTGTCTATTCACAAGATTTTACCAGACTGGAATCCAAATCATCCCACCCAATAGAGCAACAAAAATTATCAGAGGACTGGAGCACCTCTCTTATGAAGACAGGCTGAGGAGACAGGCTGAGAGGCTGGGATTGTTCAGTCTGAAGAAGAAAAGACTCCAGGCAGACCTTATAGTGACCTTCCAATATCTGAAAAGAGCCTGTAAGAAGGCTGGGGAAGACCTGTTCGCTAGGGCATGTAACGACAGAACAAGGGGTAATGGTTTCAAGCTAGAGAAGGGTAGATTTAGGTTGAACATTAGGAAGAAGTTCTTCAATATGTGGGTGGTGGATCACTGGAACAGGTTGCCTCGAGAGGTGGTGGGGGCCCATCCCTGGAGATGTTCAAGGTCAGGTTTGATGGGTCTCTGAGCAATCTGTTCTAGTGTGAGATGTCCCTGGTCATTGTAGGAGGGTTATACTAGATGACTTTTTGAGGTCCATTCCAACCCAAGACATTCTATGATTCCATGACTCTACACCAGCCCTTGCAAGAGTAACAGCCTGATCATCTTTTGCTGTCTTTAAGAAACTCATGCTTTTGTATGTCTATTTTATCTCACATATAATTTGCATTTCCTTGTGTCAAAGTGAAAGGTTTAAGTCCCACATGTGCTGATTTCAATATATTTGTTCTTTTCTTCTTCATGTAAGCAATGAAGAGCTCCGCTGGTCATTAGATTTGAAAATCAGTTCCTCTGAAATAATTTTAATTTCCCTGCATTTATAATGAAATAAATGAAGTAGAATTTGTCTCATTTGTCTCATATACACAGAAATTAGACAATCATGGAAGTGTATTTATGAAAGTTTTTCAAATGTAATCCCAATATGAATAAGTCAGATCTAGGCATAACTGACCTGCATATTTGCAAAACTGAAGCACTGAGACAGTAGCTAATTCTACTTGTTAACATCTAAACAATATGTTTTAATATTAAAATGTATTTATTTAGTCTTCCTAATGTTTTTTTGCTTTGTGATGTTAATTTTTAAAACATCAGTGTTCGCAAACCATTTATCTTACATTAGACCTTAGTTCTGTCTCAGAATAATGGACAGTCCTTATTTGACTGGAAAATATCAGAAATAATTTTGAAGACTTCTACAGTTTGGTGATAGAGAAGAAATTAATCTTTTGAAAAATAAAACACAGTGAAAAACAGGTCACAACTTACTTGATATTTACTGTTGGATGTGACATCAGTCAGAATGGTAGTACTGATTGATTTTAATGGCAAGCATCTGATCATGCTTATTGATTTTAGAGACCAGTTACTTCACAAACGGTAAAGACCATTAATACACTAAAATCATAGCACTGATGATACAGAGAATAAAAAGTGACCTTGCAATTAAATCTCTTCTTTTCATGTAAAATACAGGGCTCTCTGTATTGGAATATGCTCCCAGATGAAACTTTCTAAGTATTATTATTATTTCTTTTTATTTATAACAAAACAAGGTCTCACGTTTCATAAAAAAATATCTCAGGAATAAGTATTTTAAATAATAGTTTAAAAGCTTGGCAAAGAAGAGCAAAGCATAATTTGAGAACTTTTTATAAGCTGCTATAGTTTAGGTTTGATGGAATAATTATTAAATGGAAAATCATAATGAAATGGACTTTCACAGATAGTTACTGCAGTTGTTCTAAAATGGTCCCAGAAATTCTTCAAATTCCCTTTTGGCCAAGTAGATAAGGGGAGGGGGAAGGCAGATAAAAGGAAAGCAGGCAGGAAAAATGGGGCAAAAAAAGTAAAGAAGTGAAGATTATTAGAGACAAAGATGAAGAATGAGCAGTGTTCTTTTTCGAGTCCTCAGCTTCCTTCTTACCAATGCAGTTTTGATCACCTTCATGTTAACTCAAAGTATAGTAAAGATCTTTTGACACTTCGACCTTCTTTAGGAGAGGCCAGTGATTTTTTTTTTTTTTTGCCATTGCTTTAACTTGATATTTTTCCGTTTTCAAAAGACTACATGTAAGACATAATGAAACTAAAAACCTCTATGTCTTGTCAAGTATTCCATATACAATAATTTTGAGTTTTCAGTAATTTGTGTGCTTGTATAAAGCAGACCATAATTCTGTCCTTTACCAGCCCCAGCAGACCACACCAGAAAAATAAATATATATCCACAAAGTCACAATAAGTATATGCAGTTTTCTTTGTTAAGTCTTATTTAAGACTATTTGAGAATATATTAATGTGACAGCTTTTCACTAGGCAATGCTCAGTCAATCCTGCATTTTTAAACTTACCTTTGTATTCAGTGAATAACATATTTTACAGACTGCATGGCAGATGACCATCAGTTTGAGAATCAATGCTCTTTGACAGAATCTCTGGTCAGAAAAAACTATATTCTTTTATATCATCTGAAGAAGAAAATTTCTCCTCTTGCAGTTAAACAACTTTTTGTCTTTTATTGAATTTTCTGTAAATGAAATTAAGTACATCTCCAAATTATATCAGCTCTGTTTGTGTTTATAGAATAAAACACCATGTCTTAGGAACACAGATAAACCTGGTTTCAGTTAGGAGAGATACCAACATTAATCTTTTTTGTACAATTTAGGGAGACACTCAGATGCAACTTTGTATTTATGTAGGAAATATTCAGGCATTGGCTCCTACAGAGTGAATCAGAAGTTTGTCTACCATCAGATCCAGGAGCTCCACAGTCTAACTCTAGGATGTTTTTTTATACAGGTGGCATTCTCAACCAAGCCAGCCTATTTTGTAAGGGTGTGAACAGAATTTTTGTTTCCACATGGTAAATCACTTGTTGTAGGACAAATGCTGCTGAATGTGATGTATTACACTTGTTTAGGTTAACACTATTAGCATGCCTAGCATGGAGTAGTGGTGTGGCCACCTTAGGCTAGCTTTAATTAATCTCTCAAACAGGTAGCAGATGTGCAATAGCAGCTGTCAAAGCTGCAATTTAAGGTACAGGGAACAGTATCTTCCATTGTAATTATAATTAATACAGAACAACTGGTTCAAAATACCAGTTTGAATTATCAAAGGACATGATCCAGTTCCTACAAATCAACATGTTGCTATGTAAACAAAGCTAGGAGTCCGTAAATAAATATGCATTTTATGTATTAGACCACTAGAGAGAGGTGGTCAGTTCTGAAGTTTCAGAATTATGAACCCATCAGGCTGTACTATTAAATGAAATAATGGCTTTTGTCGATAATCAGTAAAACACATATTGTTGTCAGCATGTGTGTGTGTATATTTGGTTTCCTCCATCATCAAGTCTAATGAAGTCAAAGCACTTCAATCAGCACATAGCATCATGAGTTTGTAAGAACAGCTGTTAGGAGAGGTCAGAGCTTCTCCTGGATTTTAAAAGGAGGCAGCATGTGTGTTGTTACCTCTTGTCCTTTTTGGCAAGTTCAAGTTCTAGGGGGATCTAAAAACCCCGAATCGATATTGCTCACAGAGGTATTTTGGTAACTGCAGGAAGTTCTGGCTGTTGCCCTCTGTGACACATCTTTGAAGAAGCCATGTGTTGCTCATAGACAGTTAATGTTCAGGTGTCAGGAAATACCCATTCTGGGAACAGACTCTAAATGTAGAGTCACCTTTCCCAGAAAAGTTAGCTATTCAGAAAAAGTCTTTTAGAAAAGACTAAAGCATAACATAAGACCTCCACTCATTCTACTCTAGGGAACTGAAAAATAAGCAGGACGGTAACTGAAAAGACAGTATTATAAGCCACATTAGAGGGAAAACTTGAAAATCATGGTTGCTTTATAGTTTTCCCAATGGCTATGAATATGTTAGAAAATACAGATGGAAAAAGAATTTTCTCTTTCACTCAAAGGGATTTTATGACAAGAGAAATAAGATTAAAATACCTTTAATCACAACAAAGAAAGAAAAATAGTGACCTTAGTAAGAAACAAAGGTCCAGATTCTGGTCTGGTATAAATCTGATGTTGGATGCCTGGCCTGGGGCATCCTGTGTCATGTGAGAGAGTTGCCATGGCATATAGCTTTCTCCCTTATTCCCACTGCATTTGCATGCAACTCCTGCTGCAGTTCTGTGCGGCATTTTATTCCAGATCTCAAGCTTTTGAATTTTGCAGTCATACTAGAAAGAAACAAGTCTAGTTTCATAAGGTTTTGTATGATAAAAATTTTAGACTTTATTTTAAAATATAGCTGGCCAAAGTAAAACTTTTTTCCTACCTACAACGAATGTGACTGTCTCCCCCTGTCATCATATCATGAAGTACAGTAAAATCAAAAACATCTAGATAGAAGAAGAAATCTCATGTCAGAAACCTGCCCTTTTTAAATTATTTTATTTCACCTTCACAAAGATGGCAAAAACAAGACAACTATTTCTTACACCAAGTAGTTGTGCACTGATGACAGTAGTCTGAAAGAAACAATAATTTATTTCAATAAT
>NW_009952265.1:5586872-5601318 GCF_000747805.2 Chaetura pelagica
CCTGCTGACTATGCAGTCTTCCTAAGGCCTAGTAAAAAAGAACTTTAAGCCAGGAGTGCATAAACAGTAACGTTACTTTAGGGAGCAGAAGTCCCCTAACATACTGCTGATTTGGGAAAGACTTTTTTTTACCCTCAGGCTATAACAATTTTTTTTATATTCTCTCATGTTGCCTCAGGATGACCCTGAGATTCTTTCAGATTTATAAAACAAGGGAAACAAACTAGTGAATTAGCTGTTTTGGCAGCAGAGAAAGAGCCACAGAATTTAAAAATATAGTTTTTATCAAGTTAATAAAAATCCTCCAAAATGTTGAAATATACTTCAGAAATATGTTGAAGTACTGTATAAGTCACATGAGAACAGAAATAAAAGCATTCTGTGAGGAATTTCTTTCATTTATTGTCTTTTTTCATTAGACTAGAGCTGTCTTTCTACATATTGTTATCTCAGCAGATGAAGTACAGAACAAAAAATTACTTCCCATGTTACATGTTGTAACATGTACATGTTACATGTTGTTACATGTTGTTGTTGAAGTTTTCATTGTATTCAGCCCGATATCCATCACGCATGGCCTACCATAAGTTTACCAGGCAAAATTCTCACAAGCATTACTTAAAAAAAAATATTAAAATCAGCATTGTTTATAACATAAACTCTCTGCCAAATTAATATCAGGGTCTTGCCTATTTCACACCAAGTTAATTTTGCTACTACATGGCCAGCTCTTTGTGTTTTACCTTGACTGTATCACAGTCTGTATTTTTCACTTGTCTGCGAGGCATTCCTTAAATCTGTTGTAATATCAAAGTTTTGTTATTAATGTTACTCCTATAAAATGGTGTAGCATAAATATAAAGTAATTCCTTATTATTCGCAACTATTCCACATTAATTCCTTGTGGGTATGGAACTTGACCCTGAGTGACTCCACTGGTCCCTTGGTGATCAGGTTCCTGCTGTATAGATCAGAATAAAAGCAAAACTAGCCCAGATGTTTTTACCGTTAGATTAGTCCAAAACTAAAATTACGAAAACATACTGGATCTGATTTACTATGAGTACATGATCTGTGGCTGCATAGGGAGCGATGGAGAGTAGAGAAGAGGCAAATGGCAATTTATTAATGCTGACATGGGAGTTCCAAACACTCACCCCTGACTGCTCTAAAAATGCTGAACGGAGGGCCACAGTCTGGTGATGAAAGCTGTTTCTTGACAGTAAAAGCTCAGTAAAAACAACATGAAAATCATTTTTAAAATGGTGCATGAGAAAGTATTGGAAGAAATACTTATCCGCACAAAATACAGATAGATAAACACATATAATTCCAAAATTTGCTTTGTTTCCTTGAAAAGATTAATTTTCCCAAAGTATTGTGGTGAGCCACAAGACAATAAAAGCCTCTGTTCTTGATTAACAAGACCCTTCTTTCACACTATATGAGCTGTCAAGACACAAGAGCCTTGGACTTTGCATAAAAATATAAAGTTTTCATACAGTATTCCCATTTTTGTGTAACTAAACTATAGCATGGAAAGTTCATGCTCTGTACAGGGTATTGCAAGTTTTAGGAATGTAGATGTAGTCATTTTGTCACAACCTGCATTTTAAAAAATCCTTGCCTTCCTATAACAACTGCAATAAAAAAAATCCTCAGGATGTTTTAATTAGACTTCATCAAGTTCCTCCAAAGACTGGGAGATGGGCAAAGATGATCATTAATGTCATTCAAAGCTTTTCAGCTGAATATTTTCTTCATTAAAAATGTAGATTTAGGTGGACTGACATTATGGATTCAAGCTCAATTCACATAATTGCCTATACTGAAATTTCTTGTTTGTGTATGAGAAATTGCATTGTGGGACTGTTTTCAAAAATGTGGAATTTAAAGACAAGTACACAAAAGTAAATAAAGGAGTAACTTATTTTGAACAAAATGAATCTGGGGAATTTTAATTGTATCAGAAAAATTACAAGAAAATTGTTGCAAAAGATCATTTTAGTTGTTCAATTTGACAAGTGAAATTAAAAAGACAAAACCAAACAAACAAAAAAACCCAACCCAAACCAAAACCAACCAGCTAAAAAAACAAGAGCCATGTGCTCTAAACATCATCTGTTTTGTGCGTAAGTGAACTGAAGCTTTGAAAATTATTTTGTGACATGGCTAGTCAGAGGCAAAGTGAAGGGTGAAATTAAGTTTTCTTTTAGTAATCTGCTGGTTCATTTCCTATTAACTCAGAAAGTGCTACATACTTCACAGTAGCAAAGATTGTGTCCTGAATATCTAGCCTACTTTATTTTCTTTCCTTTTGGGCCCATATAAAAGTATTTTTCTGTCAGACTTATCTGGCTACTGAATCATGTTTTTGATTATAGTGGTGTCATGAGCTGTCCATACACCAGCTGTGCTGGTGTTGGCTGGGGTAGAATTAATTTTCTTCATAGTAGCTAGGGCAGGCTATGGTTTGGATTTGTGTTGAAAAAAAGTGTTGATAATTCAGGGATGCTTTTGTTATTGCTGAGCAGTGCTTGCACAGCCTTAAGGCCATTTCTGTTTCTCACACCACCCCACCAGTGAGTAATCTGGGGGTGCACAAAAAGTTGTGAAGAGACACAGCCAGGACAGCTGACCCCATCTGACCAAGAAAATATTCTGTACCATGTGACATCATGCTCGCCAATAAACTCAGGGGAAGGTTGGCCAGGGGGGCCACTGCTCATGGACCAGCTGGGCATTGGTTTATTGCTGGTGTTTCCATTTACATCACTTGCCTTTCTTGGCTTTTACACTCCTCAGTTATTTTCCTTTTCATTACTTTTCTTTTTTCTTTTTTTTTTTTTACAGTTACTGTTTTATTTTATTTCAGTTATTAAACTGCTCTTATCTCGACTCACAAGTTTTCTCACTTTCACACTTCCAGTTCTCCTCCTGCTGGCAGGGGTCAGTGTGCAAGCAGCTGGGTGATGCTTAGTTGCCAGCTAGGGTTAAAGCACAACACCATTTCAGGCGAATCAGTGCTTTATTAATCATTCCTCCAGTACAGAGGTAGCACAGATCCGTTTATACTCTACCCAGTTTTTTCTCTGATATCTGGGTTAAATAGCTGATCACAGCAAGGGTTGCTAGGTAGCAGCAGTGCTTAGAGCAAATATTGCAAGGTAACTTCAAAGTGTACACTTGAGGACTCTGCAGTTGATGTTTAGCTGTCCTAGCGCAGATGGGCAATATTGTCTCAGGAGTATATGTTCACTTCTGAAAGTATGCTAAGCATTCCCAAATGCTACTTCTGCAGGGACTTTATCTACTATAGAGAAAAAAAAAAACCAACAAACACTTGATGGAGGCTTTGCACCTGCAGTTGTATCTCCACATTGTGGTCATCTGTCTGCACATTCCTACATATTTCAAGCAGATCAACATACATGTGCGCTGCCGTGCTCTGCATTATGCACTTAGAACAACCCCAACTCTTTCAGCCTGTCTTCATAGAAGAGGTACTCCAGCCTTCTCATTATCTTTGTGTCCCTCCTCTGGACTTGCTCCAGGAGCTCCATGTCCTTCTTGCATTGGGGGCTCCAGACCTGGACTCAACTCCAGGTTGAGTCTCATAAGAGCAGAGTGGGAGAATCACCTCCCTTGACCTGCTGGCTATACTTCTTTCAATGCAGCCCAGCGTACAGTTGGCTGAGCTGTGAGTGCATGCTGCTGGTGCATGTTGAGCTTCTCATCAACCAAAACCCCCAAGCCCTTCTTCTCAGGGTTGCTGTCAATCTGTTCTCCACCCAACCTGTATCTGTGCTTGAGATTGCCGCGACCCACATACATGACCTTGCAATTGGCTTTGTGGAACTTCATGCAGTTCACACAGACCCACATCTCGACTCTGTTAAGATCCCTCTGGATGACATCTCTTCCCTTCTCTCCATTGTATCAACTGCACAACTTGGTGTTCCTAGCAAACTTGCTGAGGGTGCACTCAAATCCACTGTTCATGTTGCCAACAACATTAAACAACACTGGTTCCAGTACTGACCCTTCAGGATCACTGGTCTCTGTTGGCTTCGCCATTGGCTCTTAATACCTCAGGAGCCCTTGGCTCATTTTTGTAAGACTTCAAGTCTGCTACATCTCTGACTAACAAGTTGAGAGCCCTTCCTAGCCCCCTGTCCTGCTCACCTTGGCATGTCATCCCACATGTTGTCACAGGTAAGCCTGGTGTTATCCCTCTCTCACCCCAAATCTAGTTTAAAGCTCTGTTGATGAGCCCTGCAAGCTCCTGAGCAAAGACTCTCTTCCTCGTTTGAGAAAGGTGAATCCTACCTGATGCTAGTAGGCCTGGTGCCATGCAAATTAGCCCATTACCAAAACCCCCAGTTTGCAGCAGTGACTCCATCCACATAGCAATGTAGTAATAAACTGTGTTGACAACCATGTATTGACAGCCATGGATTAATACACTTACAGCCAGCCGTGTTGGTCTTGGTAAAATGAGTGGTCTCCAAAGAGACGCAGCAGTCATTATGTCTGCCCTGACAAGCTGACAGCTTCAAACCACTTCTCTAAACAAACTATTTATTTATTGTATGTGTTATAGGGTATATTCTGTATGTTGCTGTTTTCTTTCAGATGTGCTTCCACTGGAAAGGGAGAAGAACAGCCTTTGGAGGGAATTGTGATAAGAAAGCAGCTGGTGAATCAGCTTTCTGTTTGTCTCCATCAGTATTCCTCTCATATTCTCTGTCCCACCAAACCTGCAAACTAGCAGTAATAACACAGCAACTGCCAACTTGCTTACTCTCACTTAACTATCCCTGGGTCTCTTAATCCACTTCTAATCACACCTCACCTTGTTCTATTTATAATCCTGTTCTCTGAACAATTTGAAGTTTGTTATATCTCTATAAGATCATGTCGAAATTTTATGCATATTTAATCCAACATAAATATGCATGTTTATGTGTGCATAAATGCAATATGCATTCTTCCTGCAACACAATATGCAGTGAAAATATTCTACATCTGGCTATATGTAAGGAATTTAAAGTATCATAAATATTAGATGTGAGCAATATATTAGCCTAAATATTAGAAAAATTGCTGCCATTTGCAAAGCTACAGCAGTAAGTGTTTCAGAAATACAGATTAGTACATTGGAGGTTTGAGGAGTTGGAGAGTTTACTTAAAGAAATGCTGTCTGTTCATTGAAAATGAACTAATGAGCGATACATTTTCTTCCTGTGCAAGATGACTGCTCCTGTTATTGCTGCTTCCATCTACTGCTCTGTAGCCGTGCCTTTGCACACCTTTGGAAGTTTAAATAAGGATTAGACAGAGAACTAGAAAGGGGCTTTCTGCTGTTATTGCTGGCTGCTGGTATTTTAAATGAAGATTCCGACTGATATTCCTTAACTGAGAGACTCAAATTAAGGAGATTTGCTGACTGTTAAAGTTCCATTTCCACATCAGAAGGAAAACCAGTATGATACGCTCTGCATCACAGCAGTGCAGTTTTGGCCAAGCTCCAACTAAGCAAGGGCTGACTTAGATCTCAGTGGGTGGTGGCCATTATGCATTTTGGGGAGGCTATTTAAAACTGGCATGTGAACTAGTTCTATCAGACAGGAGAAAGTACAGGTAGTAAACTCACCCTGTGACATCTGCCCTCCTGCTGCGGGTTAACATACAGAAATGGAGCTATCTGAAGCACAGAGCCATTCACAAGAGGGAAATCAAACAAAACAAATTGGAGATAATATGATGTTGTTAAAATCAGAACTGTTGCACCAAGAATTCCTATGAAGTAGAACTTCTGCTGTGACTAAGCATTTGGCAAAACACTGAGATCACTGCAGACCATGCCAAAATTAATATTACTGCCACTATTTAAATGGATTGGGGATATCAAGTAAGCATTTTGACAGACATTCCTGAAAATTATGATAATTTCTAGTTAAATGGAGGTCTAGAAGTCAAATTTGTTTTAGATTTCCAGTTCATTAGAAAAACAAAATTTGACACAAATAGTCATATAAGGTGAAATACTTTTAAAATAGAAAAGTTTATCACTGTATAGTACCTAGAATCATTGTCCAATACAGATCTTCTCTTCTATTTTTCAAACAGGGCCAGGAGGAGTTCTGCTGCTTCTCTGGTGGTGGTCAAAGTCAAGTTCTTGATCCAATTGCCACAGAAGATTTTAAAAGACATGAAACACTCAAATAAAATTACAGAGACATATAATGAATGTCCTGTAAAGCTCAGTAATATGTACTCCATGTTTTGTTTTTTTTTTAATTTCTGTGAATTTATTATGAAGTAACACTGTTAACTCAGATACATCTCTATATATTAACCATTAAGAGGAAATCTTTAGTTACATTCTGCACAGTTCAACTAACAGCAGAAAAACCATTTTCTTATCAGTACTTCCCAGAGTCATAACATTATTACTTATAAACTTATACCCAAGCTTGTAATAAAAATCTGTGCTAAAATGACTCCAACTGGATGCTTTTATCTTAAAGAAATTGAAGCTCAAGAACTGAGGATTTTTTATATATATACTGAAAGAATTCAATTGTATCTATTGCATTTTAGATTATAATTTTTTTCTTATCTGTTCAGTAGGAAAATGTTTGTGCTGCCTGAAGAACAATTTGGATATTCATTATTAATTAATAGAAAAATATCTAAGTAGTCTACATAAGAAATATATATCTAAACATTTGTTTAAAAGTTATTACATAAACCAAAGCAGTATTAGAAAAAGTAGCTATCAAATAGCAAACTGTTAAAATACTTTGAAATATGTGATGGAAGTATCACTCAATTTGAAGCTGAAGAGCATAAGAGTGCAATTAACACTGCTGTACATTGAGCTGTTTGTGAAAGCAGTAGTCCACATTTCTTCACTTGTTTACTTGAAAGGCAACAATCTAACTCTTGTTCAGCTGGTTTTCTTTTATTTCAGTGTAGGGCAAATACATTTGCTTTAAGTGTGTAAGTAATTCACTTTACAGCAGACTTTTTTACAGTGAGGGAATTCCCTGTATATAGAGTCCATTATTTCACTGTTAGTGATTGCAGAGTTTTCTGTGGAAGAGGATAATTCTGTCATTTGCAAGTCACAGTACTACAGGGATGAAAACTTTTACTGTCTAGCATCATATCTGAAAATAATCATGCTATAAAACCCTTGGAGTTCATGACACCTCCATTTTGCTGCACTAGGGTTACTGGGCTTCAGTCTGACGTTATTAATACCATTTTAAAACCGGTGAAACACCACCAAAATTAAGGAATGATTACTACAGATGTATGCAATAGTAAATGTGATCTGAGTTAAGTCTTTCAGTTTTAAAGTACTATTCCTGTAGGACTGAACATAGTTTGAACCTACAGAGCAGCTCTGTTTCCTGGATATTTAGGCTTTGGACAATAAGGTTTATGTATCATGTCAGATGCAGTGATGAAATGTGGATATTCCGTACATACAGGAAGATGAGCATGATAAGAAACAGTTATCAAAGACTTACTTTCCTGTATTAAAGTTAACATAAATCACAATGCAATCAATTTCATATTCTGCATCTAAGGAAAGTATGTACAAGCTTCAAATGTTTAGTCTTTCTACACCCAGTTGTTCCTTCTATTTATTATTTAGCCATTTTGGACTTTTTTGGTATATAACATTGTGTCAAAAGCTTCCCATAACCAGGATTTATAGTTCTGAAATACTACTTGGATTTTGAGGCAGGTTATTCTATTTGCACACATTAACAAGAATATGTAACTTAAAAACCTTATTCTAGCTGATGGTGTCAGAAGTTTTGGCTGTGTTGTTAAGAATTTGCAAATAATTACAAGCAAGGTATGTTTTTTTTTCTTTAACACATAACCAAAAAAAAATAAAGCTTTCTGCATAGAGGAAATTTGAATATTCTTCTGAAGCTTTCTCAGTTGTTCACTGAAATATGGCTAATTTAATAATTTTTAATATTTTGATAGTTTAAATGCTATAATCCTAGCAAAACCTGATTGGTGTTGATATTGTATTTTTTTTAAAATATAGACTTTATTTCATGCACAACATTTGATATCTGATTTAATTCTTTTCAGGTTTCCTTTATTAAGCACTGCATGAGTATTGTACATCAAACATATTGGTTGTCTGCTTCAATTAGTATTGACTGTTCAATAGAATACATTGGCAGTTATCAATTATTCCTAATGCCATCTTAAAACAAATATACTTCAGATATTAATGTCAACTATGAATCACAGTTCTGGCTAAAACCTCTTCATTATCTTTAATAAAGAAAAAGAGAAATTCTCCCTGGTTTAATGATTGAAAACCCAAACCTCAGTTATGGACCAGTATGTCAGACCCTTTGGTAATAACAAAATAAATGATCCAGTGATTTAAAAGCAAGGGATAGGCTGGAATTTGGGTTGCAGTTATAGGTAAATGTGTTTTTAAGGTACTGGGAAGCAAAGGGAATTGATATTGTAAGAGGCCCTCTTAAAAAAAACTCAGAAAAAGAGAGTACCCTTTAGGCAAGCTTGCTCTTGATGTAAAAGAAGGTTCAGCATAATTAAATATTTTCTTAGTATTTGTTTATGTTGTGTTCACAAAAATATTTTTTTTCTGTGCATTTTTAACAAACTAATTGGACTGTACAAAAAATATCTCATCAGTAGTCATCACCAGCATATCCTTCTGATGGAAAGAGAAATAACAAGATAGTCCTTGAATATTAGCTAATTGATTGAACTTGAAGAGACTGTCAAAATATGGTGCTGGGTATTCATCTGTAAGTAAAAGGGTAAGAGCCCTGCAAGACTGATTGCTGGTAAACATCCTGAAGGAGAAGCAAGGAAACAAAAAGTGCCAACAGTAATGAGATAACAGAGGCCACATTCAGGAAGGTAATCCAGTATACTACTAAAGCTGGGGGCAACTTTGGCTATAGTGAGCATGAGATGGTGGAATTCAGTATCCTGCATGGAAGAAGAAACCAGAAGGATTACATCCCTGGACTTCAGAAGAACTAAGTTTAGCCTCTTCAAGGAGCAATTTGGTGGAATACCATGGGTTAGGGCTCTAGAAGGTAGAGGTGTCCATGGCAGCTAGCATTTTTCAAACATTGCCTTCTCCAGGCTCAAGATTGGTGTATCCCTATGAGTAAGAAATCAAGCAGAGGAGGAATAAGACCTGCATGGATGAATACTACTCTTCTGGAAAAACCCAAATGGAAGAAGGAAATGTATAGAATATGGAAAACAAGAATGGCCACTTGGGAGGAAGGTAGGGATGTACTCAGGGAATGCAGGGATGCAATGAGGAAAGTTGAGGCCCACCTGGAATTGAATCTGGCAAGGGGTGTCAAAGACAACAAGAAGGGTTTTGTTCAGTATATCAATAGAAAATGGAAGACCAGTTACTCAATGCCTTCTTTGCTTCAGTCTTCACTGCTAAAGCCCTCTTGAATCCCAGACCCTAGAGGTAAGAGAAAAGGTCTGGAAAGAGGAAGACTTTCCTTTGGTAGAGGAGAACCAGGTTAGAGGCCAGTTAGACAAACTGGATGTCCATAAATACATGGGCCCTGATGGGATTCATCCACAAGTTCTGAGAGAGCTGGCAGATGTTATTGATATAATCTTTGAGGGGTCATGGAGAACAGGAGGGGTGTTTGAAGACTGAAGGAGTGCCAATGACACTCCAGTCTTCAAAAAGGGAAAGAAGGAGGACCCAGGAAACTACAGACTAATTGTTGTCATGTCTGTCCCTGGAAAGGTGATAGAACGAATTGTTCCAGATGTTATCTGTAAACATGAGGAAGAAAAGAAAGTTATTGGGAGTGGTCAACATGGATTCAACAAGGGGAAATCACTCTTGACCTATCTGATAGCCTTCTATGACTTCATAACTGGCTGGTTAGATGAGGGGAGAGCCGTGAATGTAACCTATCTTGACTTCAGCAAGGCATTTGATGCTGTCTCACACAACATCCTCATTAAAATATTAAGGAAATGTGTGTCAGATGAGTGCACAGTGAGGTGGACTGAGAGCTGATCAAGTGACATAGCTCAGAGGGTTGTGATCAACAGTGCAGTGTCAAGTTGGAGGCCTGTAGCCAGCCATGTTCCCCAGGGCTCAGTGCTGGTTCCGATCTTGTTCAACATATTCATCAACAACCTGGACAGGGGAACAGAATGTATCCTCAGCAAGTTCACTTTTGATACAAAACTGGGAGGAGTGGCTGACACTTCAGGGAGCTGTGATGTCATCCAGCGTGACCAGGTCAGGCTGGAGAGCTGGGCAGAGAGAAACCTAATGAGGTTCAACAAGGGCAAACACAAGGTTGTACACCTGGGAAAGAACAACCCAATGCATCAGTATCAGTTAGGAGTTGACCTGGTGGAAAGCAGCCCTGAGGAGAAGGATCTTGGAGTCCTGTTAGACAACAAGTTAACCATGAGCCAGCAATGTGCCCTTGTTGCCAAGAAGGCCAATGATATCCACAGATGTAGTAGGAAAAGTGTGTCCAGTTGGTTGAGAGAGGTCATCCTCCCCCTCATTTCTGCCCTACTGAGGCCATATTAGGCATACTGTGTCCAACTCTGGGCTCCCTGGTTCAAGAGAGGCAGAGAACTACTGGAGAGAAACCAGTGGAGGGTAAAGAAAATGACAGGGGGACAGAAGCATATCTCTTAAGAGAAAAGACTGAGAGACCTGGGACTCATTAGTCTGGAGAGGAAAAGGCTGAGAGGAGGAGACCTTATCAATATCTATAAATATCTAAAGAGTGAGTGCAAGGAGGATGGAGCCAGACTTTTTTCAGTAGTGTCCAGTGACAGGACAGAGGACAATGAGCACAAGCTGGAAATGAGGAAATTCCTTCTGAGCTTGAGGAAAAAACTTTGTTACTGTGAAGGTGACAAAGCACTGGAGCAGGCTACCAAGATATGTCGTAGAGTCTCCTTGTCTGGAGATATTCAAGACCCGCCTGGATGCAGTCCTGAGTTATTAATGTGCTCTAGGTGACCCTGCTTTAGCAGGGGGGTTGGACCAAAGGTCCCTTCCACTCCAATGATTCTGTGATTCTGTGATTTTTGTAAAGTCTTAGAACTCTACACTTCTTGAGGAGAATCTGTTTCCTTGGACAAATTCTGCAAAACTGGTACACCAGTAAAAACATCAATTATGTACCCAAACAAAAGGATTAGAGAGACCACAAAGACTTGAAGACTCAGACATTTCTGAGAAATACATATAATTTTTGCCTAATGATGATGAGAATATTAAATGTTGAATGATTTAGGCCAATGACACTTTTTATCACTCTGTACCAAGGTGTGATTGACTGGTCTTTATTGTATATGAAGGATAAATTTAACATATTTTATGTAGCTAACACTTCATAAGGTTTTCCACTGAAATTGATGTTTAGGTCCTAAGTGTGCTAGATGTGGAACACATAAACTATTCATAGGTAGTGGCGTCTAACCAGTCATACCATTTATACTTCTGGATGTAAAAATGCCTGAATGGTATAAAAATTGGGAATTTGTCTGTTTTTTCCAGTGGGTCTAATAAAACCTGACATGACCTGCCTTGCTAGTATGTTAATATTATTGTACCTACAAAAACACCAATAGTACTAACTAACCATACATACTGTAATTGTATCTCTCTTGTGAGGATGAAATGGCCAAATGTTTATATGTATTACATTATATATATATATATATGTTTTCCCATTTTGAAAATAAAAATATAAATATTATGGTAAAAAATCTGTTCTCCCCATCATACCACATGTTCAAAGTCTAAATCTCTTCTGCCTTATTTGATATGGTGTGTACATGCATGTATAAAAGACATTAAAGGTCTTTGTTGTAGTGTATTGTGAAATTAAGAAGCATTCAGTCCCTGTAATTACATTGTCCTTTGCCGTCTCTTTAAAAAAGAAAAAGACTGTGTTCAAATTTTCCCCCTGTTTTATTTGCACCCTATTAACAACTGTTACTAGAGCTTTAATTATGCCCCTGTGATTGCAGAGATGCGGCTGACTTGTGTCATTTTCCTCCCAGGGGATGCTTTATAATTACCAGCATCCATCGTGGCTGCCTGTAAGCTGATGCTTTTTTATTACCAGTTCAATAATCACTGCATCCTTGTGAACATCTGCTCTACAAGCCATGCATCGGAGGTCCCAGTGCCTGTCACTCGATGCTCCCTTGCTGTGGCGACCCTTTTGCCCTCACCTTCAGTTTATATCTAATTTGCTTAGCAGAAGCATCATCCAGATTGCCTCACAGGAACACAATTAATGCTCCAGATTTGCAAACAAAGAAATTTCCCCCCTTTTTTCCCCTCTTTTTTGTCTTATTATCTTAATGTCATATCCCATAATTTGTATTCACAGCAGGGTGAACCAGTATAAATCCAGAGAAAAATATATTATTTGGTTGGTTATCTAGCTTCATAATGAAAATAATGTAAGTAGTGAGGATTTTTTCTCCATGTGCACCCATATAGTATTCACAAATAAAAGACAAATAAGGCTTTCTGCATGTTTTCCTAAAATAAAAGTTGTAGAAAAAAGGAGATGTTTTCTATAAGAAAATTTAAATGTTTTCTAAACAAGAATTATTTGATAAAAGAATTTATATGGCAGACAATTACTACTTTTATAAACATATAACTGCTTATATTTATTTATATTTTTATATGATAGTACATAAAGGCTGAGTGAATGTCTTTTGGTGAAAAAGGATTTTTCTTAGTTGCAGGTACAGGTCATGTAGAGAAGTCTAAAGTAGATAGGAATACCATCAACTTGTCTAAATGGCTCTGTCACTTATGAGAGATGAAGTCTTTAAGCCATGCACACTTCTGCCAATACATATTTTTATATATGCCTACCTTATCAGGCCTTTCATAGCCAGGCAATGTACAACAGAGCTTCAAATGAAATGTAGTCAACACTGTGTGGTACAAAATCATTAATGTTAGTGTTTCTCTTTACACATTACTGCAATTTATACATACCTCAGATGAAAGATTTTCATCTAACCTGGCAAAATTCTTAGAGCAGTGAACACTGATATTATCTCTTCAAAAGAAGTATACCAGAAAATTGGTAAGCACCACACATCCATTTTGAAAAGCAGTAAAGTTCTAATTGGAAACACGTACCTTTTCTTTGTGGACACTTCTCTATAGTTTCTGGTAATTTCATCCTTGTTTCTTGTTGATTAGAACTACCTCATATAATAGTACGATCAATGGTTACAACACATTATTTGGTTTGTTTCTATAACAATAGTCTAGATATTACATTATTCAAAGGCTTGAATGCAGCCTTCAAAGGGCTTATTACAAATCCTGTGAGCCAGTTCAAATTAATATAGCTGTAACTACTGTGTCTAGGATGGGCCTGAAACACTACCACAAGAGAGAAGCGAAAGCCTGGGACACTGCATGGCAGCTTAGAGGGATTTGAGACAGGAAGCAGGTCAGGGAGGCATTTGTATGCACTTGTAAGAGCACATAACCTCATAACATCCACACAACTCCTGTGTTACATGCGCTCTCTATGCACATCTCACACTTTTCTGCCAGTTAATGTGTTTAAAATCTGTCTGAACTGGTACTGGATGAGGAGGAGAGATTTGAATTACCTGTCTGAATGCCTCTTACTTTAAAATAAATTTTTAAAAAATATGAGTATGGAGTGTGCTACATTTGATTCTACATACTTCATGGTCAATATGGCAAGCCTCATTAAAAATCAATAGTTAAGATATTTTAATACATTCTAGTGGTCAGAGGTCAAAGGGCTCTTTAGCATTAAACAGGGACCATCCTGACCTCTCTCTCATCTTTGTCCAATGCCAAAAGCATAAAGGATGCAGAGTCCAGCTGCTTCCCCAACACTTCTAGGTTTTGAAAAGTTGCTACAGTAAGACATCAGATTTTCATAAAGCACAGTGAGGGCACAGCTGAGTTTTCAACCTTGCTCTCCAGCAGAAACGTCTAGAAGGGTGAAGTGTACCTACACTGAATATTAAAAAATATATTTTAAAATATCCATATGCAAAACTACTATATTGCAAACATGGCTTATCCTTAGAGATGACACCCTAGGGACCACTCTTGATCGTTTTGCACCTGTCCCGAGGAACCTAACTAAAATCTGAAATCAAGCAAGGGCCCTGCCTTGCAGGGAGATCTAGAAAGCCCATCAAGGTACCATTAGCCTGGAGAAGCAGTACAGCATCACACTCATTGCCCTCCTCTGAGCAGGAAGAGTGGCTGCAGGGCTCTAGCTCACTGATGGTAGTCATGTCCTTGCATCCTTTGTCAAATCTGAAAATTCAGTCTTACCAATGGGTCCTGCATCTGCTACAGCTGCTGCTGGTGAGTCAT
>NW_009952265.1:5601352-5655974 GCF_000747805.2 Chaetura pelagica
CAAGTCACCCAAAAAAGACACTCAACACTCCTAAAGAAACAATGTCCTGTTCTTCCTTGTGTTGAGGCAAGCAGAAGTACAAAGTACCACTCCTCTGAGCAGTATTGTACTACTCAGCTGAAACTTCATAGCATTTTGGAGAAAAAAATTACTTCATTAACTTATTTCTTGAAAGACACTTTTCATAGACTGCAAAATACAGAGTATAGTCAGCTACTCTACTTGAATGATTGTTCATTGTGTTCTCCAGGATGAAATATGCTCCAGTATTTCAATGCCATCAGTAGATGTCACCATCAGTACCTCTCTTGTAGGACACGGATTGTTTTTTTAATTTAATGCTCATCTCCTTAAGCATCTTCAAATTAGATGATTGCTCTTGCATAATCTTGCCTTTGTACAAGATGGTGAAATGGGATTTCTCCTTCTGAGAGCAGTAGCTCTTCTAAAAACTGGATTAATTTTCCTTTTGCTTCACATGGTTTGGGACTTCAAACAATGAAGTTCTTTTTAACCTTTTAATCTATCGTCTTCTACTGAAATGTTTTCACTATTGCTGTAATTCATACACTTGGAAGTCACACACATGAGGTTAGTTTTTCAGAAGACATAAATCCCATTGAAATCAGTTGGACATAAAGAACTTACTATTCACTGGATAAAATGACAACTTTAGAATTCTAGAGAATAAATAAATGGTGATCATTCATCTGTCCTAATTTCACCAATGGCTGTAATTTCAGAAAATTGTTTTAAAGATTATTACTAAATTTATTAATTCAACTGTTCACATCAGAACGAAAAAAATTGGAAAATATTCAAGACTAGAATCAACTTTCACAGTATAAGGAGCTAACAGATCATAGAGAATCATGAAGTGTGACTGATCTCTCAGTAATTGTCAAGTAACTGAATGCTAATCTTTAACAAACAGAAGCAGAAGAGCTTTATTAGCTAACTTCTAATACCAAAGACTCTCTAACAAAACAGAATTTATTTTGGTCACTTACAAATATAGGTCAGTTCATTATTAATAAAATAACTTTAGACTCTAATGGGCTACAAATGAGAAAACTCTGAGTTTTAATTGCTACTTTGAATTTTGTTTAATGTAGCTGTTCTTAGGTAAGTTATGCAGATTTCCTATGTTTTACTTCTGATATCCATTAGAAAAAAGTATATGATTCGTAAGTACTGACAGCATTTATCTATGTCAGATGATGTGCTAATTGTTAAAAGTTTGCTCAGCTTTTGGTAGACTCATCTGGAAATTCTTAGTGAATATGTTTCCATTTATTCTGTTTTATTGATCTTTCATTTTTAGATAGTAGTTTTGAATAAGCTAGACTGAACTATTTTTAGAAAAATAGCATTATAAAAGAATTATCAGTAAACACAGAGTTAATAGTTTAGAGTTAATTTTGAAAATACTGACTTGGTGCATAGATTGAATATCATAATTCCTTTGTAATGTTTGGTCTTGTGTCTTCCAATTTGAATATATGTCAGTTATTTGTAAAGTGGCTTCTTCAAACTTGGGCCACAATTATTTATAAGAATGATTATTGACTTATGTGAATAATTGCTTAATAGTTTACTGGAGCTCTTTGAAGATGTGACTGTTAAGTTTTATATGGTATATATGGTAGCTGGTTGCTGTTTAGAGTATAAAAATTATTTGAAAATAATAACGCAGTGATGCACACATATGCACAAAAATAGATGGAGAGATAGCCTCATCAGATGTAAAAAGGATAATTAAAACACAGAGATGATCATGCAAGGTTTGGTTTTACAAAGTTATGAGGGGTTTTTTAATGGTGAGTATACTACAGTTATGGAACCACAAAGGTTGCCTGAGAATTTTTCCAACTGTTCAGAGGTACCAAACCCCAGAGCAATAAAAATACTTATATGGCAGATTCTCAGGACATGGATAAGTAAGGCTCCATAACAATTCCTTAAGTTAAAAACTCAAAAGTGAGAAATAAGTTACATGAACATATATGGAGCTTTTCTATGTTAAAGCATCAACAGTATAAAACCAATATCACTTACAATAAGACAATTAAACCCAAACAGCTTTGCTGATATATTACAGAACTGGAACAGAGGAAATATATTGTGTCTTTTTTTAAAAAATAAAAGTTGATTTGGGAGGACAAAGGGAAGCATTCAGACATACAGTGCTGAATTATGGCCATGCTGTAGGTGGAACTTGGGAAACAAGCAAATTACGTTACAGTTTCTGAAAAATAGACATCTATCTGCTTTTCAGAGGGAGGAGAGCATAAACTTTACTTTCATACTTTCACTACCCTTTTTATTAACTCTGTGAGCTTCTAATATAAGTTGAATGTAGTATTTCACAGACATGTTGGTATAGTGGTTCCATAACTGCAAATACAAATATTTAGATTCCACAAAACCAGAAATTTAGAAATTGTCCCAGCTAACTAACTCAGATCATTAGCTTTCAAAAGTGCTGAGTGCCATGGCAAATGCAGCGTGTAATACTGAATTAAGGTATTATAAATGCAATTTTTTTATTTTTATTTTTTTTTTTTTAGTGTGGACAATAAGGGTTCTACACCATTTTAATGGGAAAAGTTTCTGCCAGCAAACCCAGACAAAAATGTTGTTCTCCTTAGACTCTTGTGTGAAAAAAAAGAAGTCCTGCATAAGCAAGGGTGACTCAGTTTGAAAAGTACCAAACATAATGGCATTTTTTTATAATCAGGCAAATATTTTTAAGTAATAGGCAGCATATATGAGTAAATTATAGTTATTACTGCCAAGAAAAGTAACCACAGATCTTACATGGTCTTTTTTATTAGTTACTTTCAAAAGTTTTTTAATGCATGTGTAGATTGATAAAGATGGGATACCCCCATATTCAGTAGTATCTTAAAAAAAGTTAAGTCGCACCGAAAACTTTTATGTAGCTGGAGACTATGTGGTTTTTGGATTTTATTTGTTTAATTGTTGCATTAAGTATTAATTTTATCCTAAATTAATCAAAGATCATTATAATTAGATATATCAGTGACTTATTACTGTCATGCAAGTAGTTAAGCACAAGGTCTACTGTTGTCCCAGTGGCATATGGATGAAGCTATTGAATCTTCCTTCTGCTGTTTGAAAAGAGTGTTCCCCTTGTCAGTGACTAATCCTCTTATGGTAGAACTCCACCAGCTTCTTTGCAGCCTCTCAGGTCTTGAAATTGCCGTAAACCACTTAACAGTAGCACACAACTCCTCCACCCGATCATTACACAGAAACAGAAAAAAAAAATCTTTCAGAAAGCTTTTCATGTCATTGTTCCTGTATATTTTGTTATCCAGAACAATATATTTTTTTCCCTTTAAAAAAAAATATGGGTTTTTAAATATTCCCTTTCCTCAAAGCACCTGAGATCAATAGCCCTATAAACACTGTAGAGCCCTAATCCAAAGACTAAGGGACATTTCACATTACTTAGGCAAGGTAACTTAATAAAGAAGAGTTCAAGAACTGGCATGATGAGCAATTTCCTTATATACAGAGAGGCTCAGGTGAAGAAAATTTTAGCTCAAAATCTGTTTATATACCTGTCTGTAACATAGGTAGCCTTTAAGCAATCGTTCCTTATTAATTTATTCAAAGAACGTCAGCAGACTCCAGCATCTATTCTACTACAGATAAAATGCTAAGCTTTGAATTAAAACCTCTATTCTGCATGTTTATTGAAACTTCTTAGAACAATTTGGGTTTTAAGAGAGAAGAAAAAAATTCATTAGAAGAGGTTCAGTTTTTTAAAATTTCTGCTAGGAACCAAATATTGAGGTGATTTCTATTTGATTTCCTAGCTCTAGTTCAGGTGTCTTTTCTCTTTTGTTTGTTTGGGTAGATGGTTTTTATCTTGTTTAAACCAGTTTGCACAACACCTAGCAATATCTGTGACATAAATTGCAATCAAATAGAATCACACCTGCTTAACAATAACAATGAATAGAAGAATAGCAAGAAAGAAAGCTGAATTTTACCCAGAAAGACATTGTCTATTGTTTTCTATATGCAGTGGCCTCTCCACAAACTGAAAAGCTACAGTGAATTTTAATATCGCAAAAATGCTTATTTGATCATCAAACCGAGCAAGAAATATGAAGTAACTGAGCAATAACTGCAAGGCAAATATTAAAAGTCACCTGAAATCTCAAAGAATGGGTCTTCACATTCTTTTGTGTACTATAATGTTGCTAAGCGGAATTGTGTTTCCATTGAGCTAAGTAGTGTATAAACGAGCTTTGAAGTGTTGAATGTAAGTGACCACTAAGAAAGCCTGGACAATACCCAGTTGTTGCCAACATGGTTTTATCATTATCAAAAGCTCTCAGGGTTTTTTCACAGGGATTTTACTGAACTCTTCTGTGGACTTTGTTTGTTTTACAAGCTGCTGAAGGAAAAATAGTTCTGTAAACCTACAATGCAAGTTTGTGATAAAAAAATGGGCAACAGATTTTGGAAACACCTTTTGGTCTTACAATAATTTTTCAAAAATATATATTTCCTGAAATAGCTGACACAAATACACCCTAATTGTTACTGGCTGGAATTAAATAGGCCCATCCTACACCAAATTTAGCAAAGAAGTAAAAATTCAAAGATCTAGATTTTAAATGGAAGATTAAATCAAGAATATTTATTGCAAAATGGCAAATGTTAATTATCAACACTGATTTTTACCTGAAACAACCCAAGTACATCAATCAGAGTAAGTAAATTGAATTTTTACATTAATTTATTACCAAACACTGAAGAATGAGTGTAAAGCAACTTAAAGTGAATGTTCTCCTCTGTTTCTTCACACTTGCTGAAGCAATGCTTTACTAGTCTGTCTTAACTATGTATTTGCATAACGTAAATCCAGTTCATTTTATATAATAGAATCATTAAATCATAGAATGGTTTGGGTTAGAACCAACTTTGAAGATCATCTAGTTCCAACCCCCTTCTATGGTCAGGGACACCATCAACTCGACCAGGTTGCTCAAATCCCCATTCAACCTGGCCTGGGCAATTTGTTCCAGTGCCACACCACCTTCACAGTCAATAATTTCTTCTTAATATCTGATCTAATGCTACCCACTTCCAGTTTAAAGCCATTGCCTCTCACCCTATGCCTACATGTCCTTGTAAAAAGCCCTTCCTCAGCTTTCCTGTAGGCCTCCTTCAGGTATTGGAAGGCTGATATAAGGTCTTCCCAAAGGCTTTTCTTCTCCAGGCTGAATAACCCAATCTTCTCTCAGCCTGTCTTAGTAGGAGAGGTGCTTCAGCCCTCTGGTCATCTTTGTGTCCCTCCTCTTGACTCACCGCAAAAAGCCTATGGTCTTTTTGTGTTGGGAGCCCCAGAACTGGACACAGTACTCCAGGTTGGGCTTCATGAGAGCAAAGTGGGGGGGCAGAATCACGTCCCTTGACTTGTTGGCTATACTTCTTTTGACACAAGCCAGGACCCGGTTGGCTTTCTGGGCTGCATGCGCACATCACTGGCTCATGTTGAGCTTCTCATCAACCAACACCCCCAAGTTCTTCTCCACAGGGCTGCTCTCAAAGCATTCTGTGCCCCACCTGAATTTGTGCTTGGGATTACCCCTACCTACATGCAGGACTTTGCACCTGGCCATGCTGAACTTCACAGTGATGGAGATAGGACTGGTTTTTAAATCTTCAGATCAGTGAGATATCTTGTTTTCTCTGATCTCAACATATGCACTTTGCCACCAGCATATAGATCACTCCTGTTTTCCACGCTGTGCTGAACACTGGGTAAGATACTCTATGTGTTAGAATACATGCTGTATATTTATACACAGAAGTAGTAGCATATACTGCACTGTAAACATAACTATCAATGCTATTTTGTCTAGAGTTTGCAATACTTTCAAACTTTTAGAACTTAGTAGACACTAGCAGGTGAAAATCCACTAAGGAAGATCATGCTAGCAGAGAGTTCTTTGCATAATTTCTATAATATAATATGTTGTAATGTTATTGTAACATAACACTGTAATCGTTGGTTGTAATTGGTCTGATATATCTTTAGGTGGCATAATAAAATTTTACTTTAAAAGCACTGCAAACAGAAATACATTGCATTTATGTCTTTTCCTTGAAAACTAGAAACAAATTTAAGTGGACTTTTAATGTGGGGGAATTTGTGCTTACTTGGGAGCTGTTTCTAAACAGGAAAATCAGTGTAGTAGGGAAAAAGGGAATTAGTGTAGTAGGGAAAATTTCCAGAGAAAGGCATTGTTCTCTTTCAGGAATAGACTAGCTTAAAGCATTCCTTTGAAAGAGGAGGAAGTTACTTAGCCCAGAAGGGAACAGAAGGTCAGAATGAATGCTAAAGATTGAAGATTTGTTGCTGCACAAGTGTAGAAACTTTCATAACTTTTTTTTTTTTTTTTAATTTTTTTTTTAATAGAAATGTCTTGCTAAGTAGCATTTAGGCATTTTCTACTTGTAAGAACCTGGAAAAATTCCAATTCTTGTAATTACATCTTTACTTACTCTCTGCCTCCCTGCAGTTTTAATTACTTTCATAATTCTTCTTTCACGTTGTCTAGACCTACCAAAGATTTCTGTATTAACAGGACCCATATTCTAAGTAGAGCTAATGACAATTTAAATCCAAAATTATTTTTTTTCACGTCATGCAAAAAAAAATAGCCTCATTTTTGCCCAGTTATTTTGGAAAAAAAAAATATCTAATAAACACAATTCTTGTTAAGTTAAACATTGTGTTTGATTCAAAGTGATCCATTTACAATGTTATGGTCCACTGAAACTTTTGTGACCAGCCTCTTTGGAATTAGCAATGAATCAGTTGTTTAAATTAAGGTAATTTCAATCTAGAGATATTTTCACTAGATAATAAAATTGATTATTTGGGATTTTTCTTTTGGCAGCAGCAATATATGTCAAGGGATGGAGGACTAATCTAGAGGGTGAGACAATATTTTGTAATTTCTGTAATTTTGTAATATTTGTAATGTGGCCCAGTTGAAATGTGGTGCAGTTACCCCCATACTTGCTGATGCTAATGGAGGTCTGAAATTCCTTAGTTCTCTGGCATGTTGATACTTAAATAAAGCCTAAATGGTCACTGGAGCTACTACCTACATGGCTTAAGCTCTAAGCATCAAACATCCATTGTAGTTAATGGCAAAGTATCACTCAACTTCAGTAAAGTGAAATTTTCCTCCCTTATGTTGAGATACAAGATGTGATTACTGCAGCAGTAGACACTGATGTCAGTCAAAACAAGAAGATGCTAAGGGAATGCGACCAGCCAACACCTAGCCTTCCCTTTCTGGAGGGCTGGAGTGAATTGCTGACTGTGGTCAGAATTAAAAATTAATTGCCACTCCAGAGAAATTCAGGCCAGGACTAGCAACAGAGTTCAGGGGCTCATGAAATAACTTAGCAGTATTAGCTTTGTAGTACAGATTTCATGTAAAATCTATGGAAAGCAACACAGTACGTAGTTCTTTAAATGCTATTCAGAAAGTCAACATTTTAAAATCAAATAATACATTAAAAATGTCAGAACCTGTTTTCAACCTGTATCAAGAGCAAAGCAAATTAGACACCGTGAAAAAATTGAAACTAACTTACTTTTTCTCTGCAACCTAAGGCAGTACTAAGGTATATTTATCTATTGCTCTCTGATCTGATCTCAATGAACAGTTTGCTAGGTGCAATAGAGTAAGTTAGAGAGAAAAAGACAAATTATGGCACAATGTTGTTCAGAACATCTTCTTTGAAAACAAGCATATCTTTTATTCAGAGTATTTTGAGTTGTCCTTTCTTACCAAGATGCTTCTCCCTTAGTTATGGTTGTGAACTTGAGCTCAGCAGTGCATATTACCTTCAGGCAAGCACCGTGGTAATTTTCAAAGATAGAAACACAGCAGTTTCATATAGTATGATGCACATCTGATCCAGTTTTGGAACTGCATGTGTGAACTTGATGTTAAAAAGTTCATTTCTTAACAGTGAAGCATGGAGATTATTTATTGTGTCGCTATTGTGATACATACAGTTCAAATGATAGAAATCTGATTTTACAAAATAACCTAAGGAAAGAGGAAAATTTGAGTCCAATCCCCCAAATTCCATAGAGTTCCTACTGATTCCAGGAAGTGACTTGCCTGTTAAAAGACTGTACATGTGAATTAGGATTTGAAAGATTTTCTCCTTATTTATTCATCTTATGTCATTTGTCATTTCTGGGTGTTATTAGAAGCTTTCAGTCAAATTTATACTAGGCTACATGTGACCAATTAGCTCTGCATTTGCTGAAACTTGTAAAAACAACTACATAGTTTTCAAGAAGAAAAAAAAAAAAAGAGAGAATACATTTCAGAACCTCCAGATTTTAGCAGTAAACACACTGCATGGGTGATACGTGTGATCTAGTTTTCATCTTCTTGCTATTAGATGTAGTATGTCACCAGATCTAAAATACGTTAGAATGTAACCACAATAGATGTGTACATCAAACATATATAATTAAAAAAAGCTTTTGAACAAAAAAGTCCTAAGTGAAAGCATGAGTAATTCAAACGTTTTGAAGAAGCTAATGTTAAAAAGTGTTCTTTATTCAGTCTAAATGGAGATATTTATTGTGGCATACATAATTCCATATTGGATTTTTTTTTCCCTCCTGTTTCTTTATTTCTGTTATCTTACTGACCACACCAGCTCATTTTCATTTTCTAAACCATCACCCTAGTGAGGATAAAAGAAACCTCAATTTCTTACCAGATAGATGTATATTCGGTTCTCAGCTTTATGCATTTCTGCATTGATCTAATTTGCCAGCAGCAAAAGGAACAATGTGTTGTAAGAGTTGCTATCCCAGGAAAAAAAACAACTGGTAGTATGGCATTTTCGTACTTATCTCCACAAGGAGATAGTTCCTTCTAAATTATTTCTTAGTAGTCAGCTAAATGTGTGGACCAAAAGAAAACTCCTTGAACTCCTGAAGCTTTGAAAGCTGGAACAAATGTTAGTCATATCCTGAAATCAGCAACAACTGCTTTGTTGTCATCCAAGCAATTTTTAAGGAGAATCCAAGGACCCTTCTACCTGTTTTCTGGAAATAAAACCTTAGGAATATAAACCTAATTTTGAAATTTGCACAGTTCATGATGTAGATGTTTCCAAATATCTCCTCCCAGGACCTGTAGCTGGAATGGGGAGCAAACATTGTGTCTTGAATGGTAATGCATTCAAAATCTAAAAATTTTCAGCTATTTCCAGATACAGTAGCTTCCACTACAGCTTGCAGGAAAAACAGGCCCATGTTTTTCTGGAATCTGTTGAGAGTTATGCTTTTAAGAAACAATGTTTTTTGACTTATTGGTATTTTCCCCCAAACACCTGTTCATCAGAAAACTCACGGACAACTGCATCCACTTCATCAGCCCTGGTGTCCCCGGTCCTGTTGCTCTGTACTGGTTCACTGACTACTCAGTGCTAGCTGTCTCCTCTGCTGATGGTTGCTCTGGACAAATTTTCTGATAACAGCTGCCAAAATGCAGTTTAGTGTCTGACAGAAGAATTGCCATGAAAGTGTAATATAGCTTTTGTTATCTCTGCCTGCTTCATTTAAGATGGTGCATTTCAAGCACGTGCCTGTCTATGGAGACACTGTCTGCACTTGCTGTTGTGGAGACGCTTCAGAGTGTAAGATATCTGTATGTCATAGAAAGTCTGGACATTTGGGAAACCTAGCATTGGCCTTAACAGCTATACTGTGAAAACATATTGAAGTTTACCCCTGCTCATGGCAAGGGGATTAAAATTAAATTATATTTAAGATACCTTCCAACCCAAACCATTTTGTGACTCTGTGATTCTACATCACTGTTTTCACAGTAATGCTATAAACATCTGTGTATCATACAAATTTTTGGGAACATTGTCCACTTCAATAGCTTGAATTACTCAGTTTGAACAATATGGTGAATTGTTCTGATGGGGAACTGCTCTGTCTTCTGAGCTCATGGGAGAGATGGTGAGAAAGTCTCGGGGCCCTCAAAGTTAACCTGAACCCTTACAGCAACGTATTTAACAAGGGATATAGGCTAAGAGGAGGCAATACCCGACCTCTGGCATCTATATTTGAGTGTTTGAGTGCCAATTAGCCTGCACTGAGAGCACCACTATACTTGAGGAGAGGTAAAAGTATGTCAGTGGGTGAGGAAGAAATACACTGAAACACCACCAACATTACAGTCTACTTTCATTGAATACAAAGGCGAATAGTGCTCACTTTTGGGGAAGATTTTCCTCTCATTCTCTCAATACTATGCTTTATAAAATGGAAGCCGTGTTATTGTTATTATCTTTCAAATTCTTGCAAAGGTTGCATAGATGACTCTTTTTCACAGATCGCCATGAGCACTTTTGCATTAATACATACACCCTTCAGACTTTGAGAACTATTTTAAAACCAAATATGTTCTCCATTAACTCTAGCATCAGTGATAGCTCACCAGTCCTTGCACATTGCACAGAATGTGCAGAATTTGTCTCACCAGAAAAACCTTGTAGTTGTGGCAGCACTAAACTGCCAAAGCTCTCTTTCCAGAGTCCCCATCTGGGAAGCAAATGGACAGAGGGTAAAGGAGCAGCTCATAGCACTTTCAATCATTGTATTCATTGATTTTGTCTAGGTTAAATAATGGGAAGAATACCTATGCCTACACAAAATACAAATAATCTCTTTGCATTTCACTCAGCCCCTTAGAATATGACAGTATACCCAAGCATCTCAACAAAGCTAACCTCTGCAAAATGCAATTGGAAAAAGTGGCCTAAACAAACAAAATGTTGATCTGCCTTTTATTAATTTCATTTTTTATCTTCTTGTATACAGACGTTTGACAGCTGTGACATTCATGGGCAATGCATTTGAAAAAGAAGACATAAATATTCAGAGACATATTAGAATGCTGTTCAATGTAAGCACCTGTCTACTTAGTGTTGACAGAAAATCATTTACTTTGCTTTATGCATGTTCTCTCCAGAGACTACAGAGGTCCTATTTTATTTAAAGAGCCGGTCCCAACATCAGTACTAGCTCTTGAAAATGCAATATATACAACTAATTATATTTATTAAGGAAACAACTTTGGTTTATATTTTCAATAATACTTAAACAATTTTTTCAACCTCTACTTCAGAATTTCCTTTCCTTAGGGAAATGAAGAAGGAAAGGGAAAGGGAATGAGGATTAGAAAAGGTATGATCCCATGATATCTTTATTTATTATATCACAGAAGATTATCTAGAAAGCACAAATAATGAAAATCTTATATGATAAAATAAATGTAATAAAAAACCAACCACTGCCTACTCTTTTTGATGGCCAATGCTCATATAAATAGTTCCTCTAACTTTAAGAAATGAAATAAATACAGCTCATTTATGTATAAAAAAATAAGGGCAATGGGTCCTCGATGGCAGGGTATTTAAAAAAATAAATAAATACTCAAAACAGTAAGAAATTATGAAATATAGGTGGTTTTCTGCTTTTTCAGAATTTGCCAAAAGACCAGTGGAAACAAGAATCACTGAATGACTAGGACAGCTACAGGTCTCTCTCTCTCTCTCTCAAAAGAAAATATAAATAAATAAAAAAATCTCTGTCATTATTAAAATAAGAACAACTTATTAAATTCTTGGAAGCAATGAATTTTAAGTCTGCCATTGTATGACTTCTGTAGTGTGTACTTCAGTGAGGAAAGACTATTTTGCAAAATAGCTGTATTTACTGTAACACAAGTCAGAAAGGGGGAAAAAGGACGGAAAATGGGGGGAAAGGGAAAAAGCGGGGGGAGGGGGCGGAATGGAGAAAAGGGAAAGGGGGGGAAGGGGGGGGGGGGGGAAGAGAGAGAAGAAGCTCAGAGTGGACGCAGCCTAATTTTTGGCCTGAGTATTTAACTCCATTTCATTTTACCCGACGTGAGTATGTAATGATAACTCAACTGTGATCACATAGCGTGGGTGAGCGGGTGAGGCGTGAGGAGAGCACAAGACTCGAGAGAAGCCTCCGACGCCACAAAACCTGTCAATGGTGCCACCTATAGACCGACCGCGAGAACGTCAGCCCCGCGGAGCCGTGCGGGGGGGCACTCTGAACAGCAAAAAACGTGGTATGAAAGGAGCAGGAGTGTATGAACAAATTCAGACTCCTGCACATGGTTAATTCTCCTGGTGAACTGACGGAGCAGCTACTTTGGTTTATCTAGTTCAATGCTTTTCTATAATTTAATTATGATCATCACACAGCAACCTAACGTGTCTACAGAAATTACAAGCTTCAAGTCCAGACCCCATATGAGTTCTTTTGCTCAATTAAAGCTAAGCAGTTTTTTATAGAAAGATTTATTTTTCCTAAAAGTGCACACAAGGAGCAATGGAGCATGATAGGCCTTCTTTTTTTTTTTTTTTTTTTTTTTTTTTTTTTTTCACATGAAGGTAATTATGTAACGGCAGTAACACTGAAAATACTTGCTGAAAGAAAAAATTTACACTACTATTGCAGACATTTAAACCTGTCATTTTTAAGATATTGGCACAATTTTCCTATGCTATGGGAGAAACATGGGTGATTAGACCTAATGCCTTCAGATATCTCTATCACTCTCCTAATATTAGTACTTACTACTAAAATACTGTGAATAATCTAGAAAATTAATTTCTAAAATCTGCCTGGAAATAGCCATCTGTATTTACACCTGTAATTGGCCTTTTCATTGATGTTTCCATAAATACAATATATATTTTTCATAAAATAAATAAATATTTGTATTTTATTGTCATTTCTGGCAATTTCTCTCCCTTTTCAATCTTACAGTCCTTACTAAGAAGCTAATTCATCCAGCTGGAGGAAACCAGCCCCTTAACAGTTTTACATCTCAGCTGTTCAAAATAGAAGAAAATAATATATTCTTTGCCTAATCTACCAATGCTATATTGTTATGCAGCAGGTAAAGCAAGATGAAAAGGGCACAGGAGAGGGCAAGTTGGAGTTCACTACCTATGTAGCCATGGAGGGGTTGCGGATCATGGAAGGGCGAGCAAATTCTAGGTGCCACTTTACTCCAAAAACTATCTATGCATTTTACACTACAGTCACTGAATAACATGCAGAAGTAGCACTCTGACAGGATTCCAAGTAGACAGAAATAGTTCTGGCACCCAGGTTCCAGAAAAAGGTAAGATTTCTGACAGCCTTTCAGTTATTGGCTGTCTGTAGCTCCTGGGAGAACCTACAGGGTTTTCTTGAGTGCCTTTCCAAAGTAATTAACACCTTCATAGCCTGTATCAGAACATTAAGGTAAATCAAGACGTTTGCCATGTTGAGGAGCAGTCGTTAAAACTTAGCACCTGTGGAGGGGACAGGAGAAACCAGATGAAAGAAAGGAGGCTAGAGGCACCTCCCATGGTTGAAGCAATTCATAGCACTCACCATCTGTGATGTGACCTCCACTTCCACTGAAGACTGGTCAGCATGCAGGTGGTCCGAGGGATGCAGTATGAAGACAAGGCTGAAGACAGAAAGAAGTCTGAGAAGAATACCTTGGTAGGCCATGGATGATGTACCAGTTTCTGTGGTTTTGGTTGGCTCCTCTGTGCATTTGTGTGTTTTTTTGGACCCTTCTGTCTACATTGTGTACTCACTTGAGTGTTTTCTGTCTACGTGTACATCTTAAGCATCAGTCTACAAAGTAATAACTTCTACAGTTTCCTACATTTTCCCACATTTGCCAGTTTTCTCATCTGAGCACTACTGAGCTAACTTTCTATAGCAGTACTGTCTTCAGTATTTAATCCCTAATTAAACAGAATTTTGTTCTCATTTATTTCCTCAGAGCCTGTATACCAAAGGAAAGATCCTTATAGAGCTGAAAGAATAAAACTGGAGTAGGTAGACAATGTGGGCTGGAGGATTAGTCCCACAACCTGAGTGAAAAGCACTTGGAAAAGCTGGAAGATCTTCTTTTATATTTTCTTCAAAGTAATATCAAAGTTATTTTAAAATATATTCATTAGTAGCTTATTTATTATGCACATGCATAAATGTGAAAATGAGAGTTATCCTATTAAAATCAATAGGAGTGTTCCTGTGATTAAAGTTTCATTTATGCTGAAATAGGGCCTTATATTCTACACAAACTTCCATTCAATATGTGCATATTGTGAATATTAAATAATGCTAAATTACTCCCTTTTTCATAATAGATTCAGCTTGACAGTTACAATGTTCAAGCACTAAGCAGCACATATTAAAATGGCAGCTCCCTATCATTCAGTAATTTTCTCCCTTTTAATATTCTCAAATTTTACCTCTCACAAGTAGGTGAAATGATCCTGCCTTTGAAAAGTGATTTGGCACGTTCCTTAAGACTTTAAATCAAGTCAATAAGACTCTACTCCTTCACATATCATTGTCTTTGGATACTTCTCAGTTCTCTTCAGAGGCATGTGAGGAGGGAGAAATTAGTTCATCCTAGACTCCTTTTTGAGAATAATTAGTGGGGCCATGATCTTCACCTTTGCCATCACCATGGAACTATGATGTTTGGTTCCACAGCAATGAGTAGATGACTGGAATGATTCCAAGAAGACAAAGAGTTTCATCTTTCGCTCTCCACTAGATACTGGATGTTTTGCTTTTCTTCTTGGATTTCAAAGGTACTAAAGGGGAGACAGAGAGGGTATAAGGAGAGATCTTAACTGCATTCCTCTCAGGCTCCAAGACTGAACTAAGGTCTCATTAAGCATTTTATGATGTTGAGAGTACATAGAGTTAACAGAATAATAAAAGAATTGCATGAATTGTGATAGAACAAGTAGATTCTGAATAAAACATTTTGTTTTCACTAAATGTCACTGTTATGACTCAGGAAAAGAAACGAAGTTCATTGGCAGGTTCTGTACACCACTCTTAGGAAATATATGTTGGGGCAGAGAGTGAGCCCAGAAAGTTCAGGACAGTGTCAGACCTTGTGTCTGTCAGCTGGAGATAGTGGGTTCTTTGTGCAGTCTACTAGAAGCATAGATTTCTATGGATTTCCCACAACAAAAAAAATCAAACCCAACCTGTTCCTCAGGGTATGGTTAGAAGCTTATGCCTTTGGAAAACCATACACACAGGTGAAATTATTTCACTCCTTCCACCTGAGGGTTGGTATAGTATTTCTGTGACTCCAAAATAGGTCTTACCTGTAAACAATCTTGTTTAAGAAAGGAAAATACATTATTAATAGAAAAAGGATCACATATAGTCTATGATTCTGTTAGTTGTGGCTTTATCTGATGACTCACAGGAATGTTACAGTAAACAAAAATCCAAAGAGAATAATAGATTCATAAACATTAGAGAGAAAAGTCCATTTTGTAATTATTTTTTCTTTGCAGCACAGTATTATACTCAGCATATATTAAGCAATGTATTACTTTACCCTATCTTATTCTCCTTAGAAACATCATCCTTCACAGATTTTAGTCTAACAGATCTAAGGTAATTCAACCTAATTTCCCAGGTAATATAATAATCCTGTAATTATCAACTTTATCAATAAAGTTTACATCACTGGACTCCAGAAATGTAAAACTATATTTGACTTAGATTAGTTTAAAAATACCAATTTACTGAAATGAAACATTTGTTATTAAAAGCTGAAAGATGTTGTTAGGAAATACTGCAAAAGTAAATTACTGCATGTATGTCTCGTCATTTGTACCATTAACAACTCCTTTAAATACTGGTTCAATTTAGCTGTAACTAGTGCAATGATGTAAATACAATAGGACATTCCTAAGGGGAACTGCAATTAAAAAAAATAAATATATTCCATAATTACTACAATAAATGTTGTGTCAAGAAATTGTATAGCTACCAGAAACATAGAAAATACTACACCCAAAGCTAGAAAACTGTTCCAGTACAAAGCATGCCTAATATATAACCTCCCAAATCCACAGTATATCCCTTGTAAAGTTGTAAATTATGGTTGCAAATGAGGCCACAAACAAAATTTTGCTCAAGGCATGAATCATAAATTCAAACAATAATAATCTCCTGCATGAGGCACAACTACTTTGTTTATTTCTTATACCCTGCTTCCTAAACATGAAGATGAAAGTAGGTCAAGTAAATTTAGCATCTTTTCACATGAAGTATGTTATGATAGCGGGTGGCACAGCCTAATTTACAATTACATGAGTTTACATTAATATTAAAATATGTGTTTTCACTGTGCTGTGTCATTACACATATTGACATTTTACCTCACAATGACACAGAATCATAGAAAACACCCAAGATTTGAAAAAGGGAGGGAGAAGAAAGGGAGAGAAATATTTATGATTATTTCATCCTGAATGAAGTTTAAGCGTGTTAGGGAAGAGCTTCCAATGATGCTGAACAATACTTTTAAAACCGATTCTTACTATTGCTGGTAAGGGGCAGGTGTGATTATACAATGAGTTGCAATGGAAGAAGAAGAAAATTTGAAGAAATAAGGTTTATTTTATTTCTAAAATGTGTCAATTTTATTGGAACTGTTTACCATGAAAGAGCTTTTCTGAGAAAATTCCAACATTTAACAGCCATAGATTTTCTTAACATTGGATGGAAATAGAAAAGAAACTCTAAACCAGAGGTTAGAATCAGAAATGTTGCTGTTCATCATTCTGTCATGAAGTTTTAAATATGGTTCACCTAGGAAACTTCCTTAAAATAAATCTTAATTAATTTTATTATAATTATTTTATTTTATGGAAAGCAGAAGGCTTTTGCTGTAACCTTGTTTCCAACAAACTACTGTATATGTAAGATTTTCAATCATACTTCTAAAACCTCTGAAATTTGCTATATTTAGTACGTAAGAACACTATTTCTGGAAAAATCAGGGTCAAAAAATTTCTTCTCTTTGAGGATTAGTATGTTGTTGAGAGATTATCAAGACCACAATCTATCTTGCTTTACAATATGAAACCTGCTCATTTATCCATTTTTGTTTAATGAAATAAAAGTAACTGCAAGCAAAACAAATAATCTTTTCAAAGAAGCATGCATATCTGCATGTATATGTGGATGAATACACATAAAAATTGATACAGCAAAAGAATAGGACAAAGCCACACATCAGTTATTAGTTCCTTCCACACAAATCAGTAATCATACCACATTAGTTGGAGAAAATATTGAACAAAAAGGTGGAGTTTAGTAACATTCATACCATCACAAGTCTAGTAGAAATTGAGTTGATTTCTTCTTGAGCAACAGAGCTTAAAGCTTCAACACAACGAGCTACTTAGAAGCTAACTCGTGACCCAGGGACCAAGTCACCTGTGGTTACATAGTTTGCTGAGGTACATTCTGGACGAGTGCAGAATTTGGCTTGCAATCTTACTTTTCAAGATTTCAAAGATTAAAAGATTACTTTAGACCAAGTCTCTTGGTTGTAGACTTTAAGATTTATTTATACTTAAAATAATACAGGCTTGATAGTCAGTAGTGACTGAAATAGTTTAGTATTTTTAATTAAAGACAAGAAGTCAAAATTGGGAACATCAACAATTGAAGGCAGAGTAGTTACCATGAGAAGAGTTAAATTATCCAGTTGCTTAGTCTAGCATTTTCGTTGTCTGTTATGAACCTAGAATAGACTGACAGAAAGAAATCATTCTTTCTTAGTAGGACAATGAGATCACTCAACAGCGAATTAAGTAATTCTAAACAAGTTTGCCAAAAGCTGTAGAACTCTACAATGAAAAATGTTAGGGCATAGTTATTCAGCAGCTACTTGTTATCCCAAGTTATTTGCAAACTGACACTGAGGCTTTGGAATAAATCACAGTGTACAGTTAGCTCCCGACTTACGTGGTATTCCCAGAATTATTTATTTATTACCTCAGTAAAATAAACTTCAGTAAAAAGAAAGCAAGCCAAAAAGACTTGCAAAATGTGTTGACAATTTTAAAGCTACTGACATTTGCTCACTAGTTACTGACCAAGATATATATTTCAGCCTGGCCGCTGAAAAGCTTTCAAGAGTGAACAAGTTTCAGGCACAGTACAGAACTGTGACTCTACATCATTGAAAGCTTTCATTTCACCTCTGCACAGACAATGAGCTTTGCACTTTTTCTAATTTCTTCTCCTTCCAAGATCTTTCCTAGCTTCATAAACATCTGTGCTGAGAATACAGCACACAAAAGTGCCAAAGTTACGAAGTAGAACAACAAAGTTTCACATATTCTCCTATGGAAAAATGTAGCGATGGCTTTTTACCCTCAAAAAGCATTTGCTTCTCCTGGATGCATCTGATTTTTTTAACAGTAGAAAAACAAACAAGTTTCAAGTTGCTTGACAGTAATATCAAAATGTATGTACATTCTTCCAAGCAGTCTCACAGTAATAAGGTGGATGTATTCATGACAAGTACCTTGACAGCTAAATTCCTTTAGAGCTTTTTCATGCAACAGGACACTTAGATCTACAGCCAAACCTGGCCCTGGTCAGTAACCCAGGAAGGCAGGTCGTTTGCTGCAAAAGTCTGCTACTCTGGGGTAGACTGCCAGCTATGCTATAATGTCATCCTTGGAGAAACAATCTATTCCTTCAGTGAGCTTGAAGTTACTTAAGGATTTTGATATCAGACCTAAGTAGATTTGATAGAGGGATCATTTTCCATTAGTAGAAATTCTCCCTTCTTCACTTAATACACTAAAAGTAGGCAGGATCTGTTCTGGCTCATTAAAAACCAAACATCTTCAAGAAGACTTTTTTTCCTGGCAATAGATTAACATTGGACAGTTAGCAGCAGACCCAAAATCCAGTGTCTACAGTGTCAACCATACAGAATATTTCATTTTGTGTGTATGAAATACAACCAACAAATTCCACGGGTTTTTTCCAAACAGGTGAATATCCCCCCATGGAATGAAATATGTAAGAATAGATGAGTACTTAACACTTCCATAACATGTTCCACCTAAGGATCTCAAAACACTTGCAAACTCCCTGCATTAGAAATACATCTCTAGGCATGTATTCATCTCAAGTGTATGCTGGTTTTATTTAATTTGTTTTAAGGGACTTTTCCAGAAAGCTCTTCCTGGCCAAAAAAATGTGAATTTGAAAGAGCCATCAAATACTACAGAGAATAGTTTTGGGGTTTTTTTTCTTTTTTTTTTTTTTTTTTAAATGCTCCCCCTTGAATTTTATTGTAAAGGCAAAAGTCAAGATGCTTCTTTGCAGAGCTACATACGTGTAATTGGCAAGCAAAACTGAGGAAGAATTAACAAGCAGAAGTTTTATTGATTTTAACCCAGAATAATGGGTTGAGCTTTTTTTACAAATATGTTTAAACTTTACCAGTTTCTGCATGAACAACACTGTGGTTCTTCCTGTCAAACTGAAGGGTCTGGTAGATGATGATTCCCTGTGCTAGTGTGGTGGCAGACCCAATTAATACCTAAGCATTCTTAGATGGGATTATTAGTGACAGTTAATATGATTCTATAGTTACTGAATAATTTTTTTTTTTTTTTTAAAAGGCCTCAAAATCAACATTTAAATCAGTTAAGAATTATGTGAAAAGCTATCAATCATGACTAGTTCTTGGCTCCTTTCTAAGGTTGTAAGGGTTACCATGTCATGCTATTGAATAGCCAGCACACCTCGATAAAGAGAAATAATGAAAGAATAAAAGGAAAATAGACCAAAAAATGTAAAAGATAAGCCATGACATATCTAAGGTTTTTTCAATTGTAAAAAACAAGGAGGTACATTTTCCGAAGTGTTTTAGAAATATGGGTGAAATCAAAGTAATTTCTGAAAAAAGTGTATTTTTAAAAAATCTCAGAATGACTATTTGCTAACTATCGAATTTACAAAGTTTGAAAATAAAAGAAACCAGTAAAGTCATCTAGTTCTTATTCTTTCCTCTTTTAGCCACCTCAACAAACTTTTTTTAAAAAGTGCAAAGTACTGCTCACTAAAGCAAAATGCAATATCTGTAAAGTGCAGTGTCCCACTACTACACTCAAGTTTGGAGCTCTGAAGATTGCATTGACTTAAACAATAGCAAGTTAAATTTTGTAACATATTGAGAATTAAAGAGGATTTTGTAGCCTTAAATCTAAACCCAGGAAATTCACCTTTAAAATAGCTGAGTGACCAAGCCCAATTGACTCTGAAGGGAAGTGCAAGCAGTTTTTCCCACAGCAACAGCAGTTGTCTTATACCAAGATCTCAAAATCTTGTGCTTAAATCTTTTTTACTCTTCACTATTTTTATAGAAAACCCTATGAATTCAGGGAATCTGATTGCAATCTATTTGGAAATTATCTGAAAAACACATGTTATAAATAACCGGTCAGTTTTTGTCACACACAAATCACCTTCATTACCTGTGTCACCAGCAATTTACACATATTTTCCACACCTGAAGAATAATATATCAGACTCTAATTCATATATGGTATCTTCTAATGCTAATCTGTCTTCAGAGTAAAAGTAAGGCTTCTGTGCTGTAGGTGGAAGGAAGGATGAAAAACACTCTACCAACAGATAACCATCTGGCAGATTCTTTTTCTCTCTCTGCTGTCTCCATGTGATTTTTAGCACTTTACAAAATGTCATTAAGCAAACAGAGAAGACCACAAGCAATCCTCTGGTTTCATAAAATCATGTTTTATAAACTGTTGAGAAATACTGACATGCAATGAAACCCTATTCCCTTTAAAAACTTCCCTCTTTGCAAATGGTTTTCTTCCCTCCCTTCATCTAGAAATAAACAAAAATGTGTCTGTATATTTGCTGGGGTTTAGTCTTCTTTTTTCCTTTGGTTATCATAATCAAGGGCTATTACAGCAACAGATCTTATCTCTGGAATGGCAGTCCCCTTGCACCTTCGGTTCAGATTTTTGTTTATGCTTGGATGCAATTGTGGCTGTTTCTGATAGTTTTAGGTCAGCCATGACAGACTATGGGTGACACTAAATAAACAAGCTGGGAGTCTGGGACCAGGAAGGAATGATACTGGTGCTCAGAGTATGATTTTCTCTGATTAACCAAGATTTTTATTCAGAATAACCCCCTATATAAAGTAACTGTTTGTCTGGCTATGCCTATTATGCTGTAAGATTTTAAAAAGGTTACAAAAAACCCCACACCTCACTTAGGCAAATAGAAAGAACAAATCATACTCAATGTTGCTTTGGGTCATTGTAAGCTACAGAGATTTGTTTGTTTCAGTTATGTTAAACCACTTCTTCCTGTCTCCTCCCTTACTTCTCTCAGTTAAATTGCATCTCAGTAAGTTGATCTGAGCACAGTCTGGAGTGGAATAGATAGGACACTTCCTTAAAGACTGTTCAAGGGGGAGAAAAAGCTCAGTGACCAATTTACTAATGATAATCATAGAAGAAAGGGTAGAATAAGATCCCCTGAGAAGGGGTAACATACCCCAATCAGGTGGGTACCTGCTTCAGATCTTTTCTTTTTTTTTTTACTGTCAGTCTTGAAAGATTTTGTGCGTATCTTAAAAATCCTTTCTCTACAGTCATATAATTGTGTTAGTGTTTAAACTCAGTTTTCGTTTATTCATTTTGTTTGCTGTATTATTTTCCCCCATGGTCATAGAATAAACCCAAAAATGTGTAACCTGTGGTTGAAATGCCAAAGTAATCTTATATTTATGTGTGTATATATATATATATATTATAAATTTATATATAAAATCTTATGTTTATGTATTTATTTTTTAATTTCATTAATTTTATGCCAGTCTTGTGATTAAGGAAGAATATGAGAACAGACTCCGTTAAAGCTTGAGATTGGTGATGCTGTTACCTGGGATGTTACAGAGCCACCAAACCAAGCACCTGAGTGTCTGACTTTCAGATATGTCTGAGCAGAATAAACATATTAGAAATTATAATTTTCAGTGTGGTGCTTTTGCTGCATACCTGGAATGGTAAAGATTCTTCAAAATGCATTTAAATTACAAGGATAATAACTTATCTTAATGCAAACTTCCACTTGTTTAAAATTCACCCTTGAACATAAATAGCAGGTGACACACCTACGTAGGAATACCCAAGTGCAGTTTCTAGTGCACAGACACTCTTTTCAGAAACCACAACAAAGTATCACAATGTCCATCTTCTGATGAAAGCCCCACAGGTAAGTGAATGGTTAGAATACCTACTGTCTCATGTTATATACTGCTTAATGAGGAAAAACTGCTGTGGCCAGACCCTTCACTGCCATCTTGAGAGATGTCTGGGTTCTGTCTATAATTCAACTAATGTGGCTCACTATACTACCGACCTCTCACCATACTGCCAACCTAATTATTTCTTAAGATCACCTTGCACCCCAATGCAATATTGTAGTAATGTATGTATATATATATATATATTATAAATTTATATATAAAATTTTATGTTTATGTATTTATTTTTTAATTTCATTAATTTTATGCCAGTCTTGTGATTAAGGAAGAATATGAGAACAGACTCCGTTAAAGCTTGAGATTGGTGATGCTGTTACCTGGGATGTTACAGAGCCACCAAACCAAGCACCTGAGTGTCTGACTTTCAGATATGTCTGAGCAGAATAAACATATTAGAAATTATAATTTTCAGTGTGGTGCTTTTGCTGCATACCTGGAATGGTAAAGATTCTTCAAAATGCATTTAAATTACAAGGATAATAACTTATCTTAATGCAAACTTCCACTTGTTTAAAATTCACCCTTGAACATAAATAGCAGGTGACACACCTACGTAGGAATACCCAAGTGCAGTTTCTAGTGCACAGACACTCTTTTCAGAAACCACAACAAAGTATCACAATGTCCATCTTCTGATGAAAGCCCCACAGGTAAGTGAATGGTTAGAATACCTACTGTCTCATGTTATATACTGCTTAATGAGGAAAAACTGCTGTGGCCAGACCCTTCACTGCCATCTTGAGAGATGTCTGGGTTCTGTCTATAATTCAACTAATGTGGCTCACTATACTACCGACCTCTCACCATACTGCCAACCTAATTATTTCTTAAGATCACCTTGCACCCCAATGCAATATTGTAGTAGTTACCTAAACTAAAACATGGAAGTGCATGAAAATACCAGTGCGAGTGTAATTTTCTTGAGCTATGATATGCCTGCTGCCAGAGCCTATCCTGATTTCTCTGAAAACAAACTACCAGGTTATCAAAGTCCAAATTCAACATTGCCCAGGGTTATTTTATTCTTTAATTGCTTCTAGATCCACCAAAATAATCTCAGCTAGGTCTATGACAACCCAGGCCTTTAAGATCAAACCTTTGCCAGCTCTACTATGGTTTAATTATCTGTGCATTTGCCTCCTGGCCAGATCCAATAAATATGCATGTATTGGTACAGCTGCATCTCAGCATGCATACTTAAATTAAAAATGTTTCCTTTGATGCTCTGGCAGTCCTGGCATTCATTCACTTTGCCAGAAGCTGAATCAAATCACAGAATACTTGTCCAGTCATCACCACAATCACAAATGTGCTACTAGAATAGCTCCTCATGTTACATGTATAGTAACCTAAAATTCATCATGCTTGCCCAGCAGTTACAGAGAGGGATGCTTCCATGCTCCTCATGACTCAAAAGTATTCCCATATGCCAAATAAAATAAATTTGGTCAAAACAACATTTTAGTCTTCTGTTGATATTAGTTGCACTAATCCATTTCTTAAGTGTTGTTTTCATAATTACAGCTGCATTTTTTTATTTAAAAATTGCAGAAAGAATTTGTACAGTTTTCTCCACTTGACATTAGCAGTTTTATGGAACAATGACCTCACTAGTCACAGATGCTGAATTATTAGCTATTTTTACCAAAAGAAGGGAAATCTGTATGTTATACAAATTTTCTAAAGGACACACTGAAAGGCTGAGAAATATTTTTCCTCACTGTAGACCTCTCCATGATAAACTCCAGTCTAGCCAAAGAGGTAGAGAAAATAACTATAGATAGACATATGTATTTGTCATACCAAAAGGAACTTCAAGCAACATGCTTGACATGCTTAAAGGAGCAAAACCATGAAAGCAGGACCCATGTTTCTGTTTTACTGATAGCCTGACCCCCCGATTATTAACATAAAAACTGACTGACTTCAGTAACCAATGGATCAAATTGTTCTTCATCATGTTGGTTTTTTAGATAGTAGGTTGGTAGATACTCATTCTCCACAGTCCTTTTAATAAGTATTCAGATTTGCTTCCATAATACTTCCAGTACCAGATGCTTAAAGGTATGGTTCTTAAAAATGTAGATTTACAGAAATGCCTCACCAGCTGAGATGCCTTGTTCCCAGGAGAAAAGACTTTTCACTCCACAACTGAAGTCCTTTGATAAGGTCTTCTGAGCACTTTCTCAAGACGCACCCTTTGCATGAAATCCCAGAATCACTGAAGTCTATGGCAAAGTTTATACTGACTTTACTGGCCTAGAAGAACAAAGCATTGTTACATTCCATGCACGAGCCCACAATATTTTAGTATACATTAGGTTTTACTCCATCATCTGCAACAATATAAGCAAAGATGGAAAGAAAGTATCAGTTGAAATACAAATAGCACATATTTATTTTGACAGGGAAAGTATCTTAGATTAAGAACGCATATTTATTCATCCACTTATGAAAATGAATATGGAGAAACATAGTCAAAATAAGTGCTGCTGTATTGTGAAATCAGATGAGACAGTACTGGCAACAGAAACTGTACTCTGCTTTAAAACAGTGATAATTGCCATGTCATGATGTTCATTGGATGACTGGAAGAAGGTAAGGTTCTCATTGTGATAGTTTTCTATTGCACACTAAGAAATTGCCAAATGGTTCTGTGACATCTTCTTTCTGTGCTTTGCTGGACTTTTGTATTAAGCAACACAACTAGGATCTCACAGTGTGTGTGGGTGGTTTGGGATCAGCTGAGGAATATAAGGGAAAATTAGCAGGTCAGGTGTTGCACTGGATTTCAAAACACTTTCTTATCTTCCTACTAAGATTCTCTTGGAATTCAAAACATCTCTGCTTTAAATGACTAATTATGCTTCAAGTCTACAGTGAAAATCCACCAGTGGAAAAATCCTCACAACATGTGCTATCAGAGAGACTGTAGAGTAACATGTTAAACAGTCATCCTGTCTGTAGATGGTTGAAGTATCCTGCTATTCCTTCTGAAGTCTACAGGGGTGGGTTGGTCTATGGTTATTATGTTGGAAAAGGAAGATTTAAATTCCTCCTTTCTTTCACCTCCATGTAATGTGAGCTTTTTAGGAAAGATCTTTCTGGGGAAAATATAGCTTATATTGCATTGCACCTTAAACCAGTCCTATCATGACTGTCTTGAAATTAAAATTTGTGTTAATATTTTCAGAATCTGATTTTTCTTGTAAACACTATAATTTTCCTGAACACAAAAGACACTCTTAAAAAAAACACTCTTTCATAAGCATTTGCTTAGCAGCCCATCAAAATATGTACTTTTTTCTAAATCAAATAGGGTTCCAATGTCTGAATCTGCAAATAAAAATACTTTAATTTTTATGCAAACATCAAATGTAGACAAATAAAAACCCCACAATGAGATTCATCACCATATTTATCAGGAATCCTACTTGCAGATCAGGGGAAAAAAGAATCTTAATTAAAACAATTTGCTGCTTGTTTGTTTGGTTGTGGTTTTTTTTAATCAGAACAAAAATAGAAGAGAAATAAAATCTCTAATTTCATAGCAGAATTTGCAACCTACCAAGAGGTAATCCCAGAGTTCACACTAATTTTATGAAGCAAGATCTACTAAGAGAAAACCAGAACAAAGAAACATTCTTTATAAATTATAATGAAGATTTGTTAAAATATATTTTATTTTAAAATCTGCTCCACCACTGTGAGAATATAACCTCTATTAAGTCACACATTTTTAGAATCTGATGGTCAACACAATCAATGGTTTGCTCTACTCTTAAACATCACCTCTTTGAAAGTTTAAAGTCCACTTGCAAGAAAATCTTTTACATTATGATAACCTGAGATTTAGAAATATCAAAATGGAATTGGCAAAACTGATTTTTTTCCTGAACATTGAAGGTTATTCTGAGGAAGAGAATTACGCATTCGTGTAAATGCCAGAATATTATTTTCTGAGAAACACAGCTGAATTACTGACCAAAGACTGAGCTTGACTTGTCAGCATAGACTTTAGAAGTAGCAATACTCTCTTCCATGCAATAGAATTAGAGTGTTTCAGAAGTCTTGAATGTGTGGTGTCTAACTAGAAATCTAGAGCATATATTTTTAAAATCTTAAATACTCCTTTGCAGTGCATTGAAATACTGAGTTATGCTGGTGAAAAAATAAACTATCAGCTTCTAGGGAAACACCAGGATTTTGTGGGTTGTTTTCTGCTCCAAATTTGAACAAAATTCCCAAATTTTAAAATTCATATAGAAAATAATATTCCGATTCAGGATCATTACCACATTTTGCTACGATAAAACTGGTTTATCTCATTAATGCAAAAGCAGGGTAATATTAAATTCTCATCAATATTTTCTCACAGTAAAGTTAAAATGGATGGGAATTCTTAAACTGTTTTGAATAGAATAATGGAGAAAAATTATGGCTCTTCCCATGGAAACTTGTGTGAAAGAGCTACATTCCTATGAACCTAGTTGAAAGTAGTTGAACTGCATTTTTAGATGGAAAACTTCCACAATTATTTCCAAGTTTGGGTTGATTTTGCTTGTTTGGTTTTTGTTCCTGAAACTAAAAAATAATAAGAGCAATCATGCATTCTTCAGAAATCCTCAGGAGGATATTGAATTAAACTGACAGAACTGATACTGCTATTCATGTTGAAATAATTAGCAATTCCAAGGCAATTAATGGTGTATTGTATCACTGTTTTAGACTAGGTAGGATGAAAGTAAAAACCTTTTGGTGACTTTTGCTCTTACTAAAATTTAATTAGCATTACTTGCTGACCTCATGTTTTATGTAAAAGTACACTCCAAAATGACCTCATAAATGGCTGTTAATATGAAGGCAATGTCTTTTTTTTTTTTTTTTCCTAAAAACTAACATGATATAAAAGATAATTTTAGTGGTTTTTACATACTTTTGTAAAGTATTCTTATAATTGCTAACATTATACATTTCAGCATTACCTCTGGGACCAACTGACTTTAAATTTAATTAAAGCAAGAATGCCTGACTTTGACAAGGTAATTTTTTAAACAGTAGCATTGCAGAGGATTTTTGATTTTTCCCTTCTGGATGATCTTTAACCTGTAAAATCATTGATAAAGGATTGTATCTTTGCCATCAAATATTAATAAGGACTAAAAGTGAAAATGTTACCATTAATGGACATAGAATGTATGGATTATGATCATCTGTGCTAAATCTGGAAGGCCGTACCTTATTTTAAAAAAATATATAACTGTGGCCAATGAGCATCAGTTTTCAGAAGCTACTTATCACCGAGTGTTTAAATCTGCAAATTTAGACTCATAGGGTCAAATTCACTCCTGATTTCACTGTAATCATAATAGTGGAATGCACACTGTTGGTTTACCTTCATAAAAGAAGCAGGGGAAACCTATCAGATTAAAAGCTCCAAACAAACAATTTGAATCTGAATTTAACTATATGACAGCATGTTTTGCCTTTATTTAATCACACTAAATAAGACAAATCTAAGACCTAATAACTAGGTACTGAAACCAGAAAGTCTCAAGAAGGAAATGAGAAGCACATTTTTAACAATAAAACATACAGCTGTCCAAACATTTTATGAAGGATTAAATGAATTTTCATCACCTCAAACAAATATCACCTAACTCTATCTGACAGAAGTACAGCATTTGTGGCAACTAACTTACAGTCTCAGAAATTAGGAAAATAAAGCATTTTACATTAATATAAATCAGTCCTTTTTAAAGCCTGTTTTGGAATGGAATCTAGAAGAACCTTTCCATCTGATATGTAAACAGAAGCTCAAAGATATTTTGAATTTTTTGCATTAATTTTTTCCCCTTCTCATTTTATATTATTTCTTTCATTCACTCAGGCAGTAGAAAGGAAATAGATAAAGAGCAAAGGAAAATAATTGGGAAAAAAAATAAATAAAATTGAAACTGATATTTTGAATAACAGTGCTTTTCTGAAAATGTGACATAAAGTGCCATATTTTCAATATGAAATTTTAGCAGGATTTTAAAATAGAGTGATTATTCAGAATTCCAGTGAATTACAACATAGAAACAAATTTGCTAGGTATTTTACTAGAAGAAGAATGAGAAATTTTAATCCCTTGGGAAGGTGTTTTCTTAAAGTCAACGAAAAAATTATAGTATTTTCCTTTCTGATCAGTTTATTTCACTTCATAAATGGAAACTGAAATACAGTTTCTGAAAAAAAGCCCACAGCTACCATCTATTTTTTGCTAACTCTTACATACAAAAATAATAGAGCAGCAAGGCAAACAATACCATCAACAACATATAAACCTCAGTCTTTAAGCATACCTCAGTGGCATTTTTCATCTTTGCAGGAGCATAAGTCATACATATTTCAGTACAGCTCCTCTTACATCCATTTAAATCAAAGGACGCATGACTTATTTTTAACTTAAAGGAAAGAATTTTCTGTTGAAAGGTTGGAAATACCAGTCATCAGATATTCAAAGCTTTATTGGGCAAAATTTTTATCACTGGTCCTTATGTTTCGCACACTTCTGCATCTTTCTGATGTATGCACACAATTGTAAACGGGTCAGGAACCTTTTAAGTCAAAGAAATCAGCAGACATAACTGCTTATTGACACATATTGTGAACTGTTAAAAAATTCCATCATGTAATTTTTGTATTCATGCAACTGTAAGCCACATTTTCATAGTTAAAACAGCAGTATTTGGTATTTTCTCTGCATTATTATGGTTTTGATCTAGCATCCATTAGTGTGTATACAAAAGTTACCTTTTGCCCCTGTCAAAACTTTCGTGTGCATTGATAGTCCTCTTGAGTAAAATTTGGGTGTCAATTTTTGCCTTAGCTCTATGAGATAACTGTAATGACCAGAGCATATACTGTGAAATATTGTCTACAGACATTTTATTTAAAATAAATAGATATGTTGTTTGTTTTTTTATACAACTGTCCCAAGGCATTTAAATATTTTTAAAGAGAAAAACAGCATAACACATCTAAATATTCTCACAGTGAACTATACAAAAAAGGGAGTCCCAAACTTTCCAAAGTATCTTAATGAGTGTTAAAGGTCACTGCTAAATAAAACTGAGAAACAGAAAGGACCAGGATCCTGTTTCCATTTTAATGTGCCTCATGTTTATGTTTTGCTGTCGGCAGGGGAAAGGCTGAAACAATTCCACTTACAAGGAGGTTACAAACAGGCTGAGTCTTGCAGCTGGCTGGAAGAAAAGTTTGTGCTCCACAGGGCTAAGGTGAATACAAGTTCACACAGAACAGACAAATGTTAAGCACAGGGCTTATAGCTGACATTTCTGTGCAAATCCTTTCCTAAAAAATTACAATCTAGGCTGTGGCCTGAATTCTAATCCCTTTAAATTATGTTCCAGGGACCTAAACCAATAACATTGACATTTAATTTTTTTCACCACTATCACACAGAATCCAACCAGAACAATTCTCTGTGATCCCGTGTGATTAAAACTCGAATTTTATAGAAACCGGTTCAGTTCTAAAGATGTGTTGTGCATCAAATTATCAAAAAGTTAAACAGAGGAAGATCTTAAATTCAAGATCCCTGCAAGAAGAAACAATTACTATGGCTACTCATCACAGCAATATCGTGAATCCCAACCTTTGTTTAATCACTTCTGAATTCTGAGTCCTAAAAAAGCCTGACACTTTTCTGAATTATATTTTAATGGCTTGAAACCAGTGTTATGATTTTTAGGAATTTTTTTTTTCTTAAAAATGTATATGCTACTCTGCTAAGCACATTCTTTCCCACTCTCTATCCACCCAAATACATGGGTAATTGAAAATGTGTTGCAGAATAAATTGTGAAAGTCAGTCTTTAATCAACATGTTCACCTTAAAAGCGATTAAAAATATGTGGAACATAGGATGCTTTGGGATACGTGTTCTCAGTAAAGAATAGTTCTTGGCTAAGATATGGAGAAATTAGTTTGAACTCAGCTTCTACAGTGACAGCCACTCTTAATGATAAAACTTTAGAGATTTTGGTGAAACATGCAAAGATAATTACATTATTTGATAAGACAGTTGCATCCTCTTAAGATGAAAGCAGAATGGCCTTTCCTAAACTGACTCATATGCATCAGCAACAGTAATTTCAGTGATTACTTTTCCATGATCAGAAACTTTAAAATTAATTTCCAAGAGGAAGAAAAAAGTACAATATCACTCAACAGTAATTCTTACAGTTATGGCTCTGGAAGGCCTATATCCCCAAATGCTCCATAAATACTTGTTCATTAGGTCTCATTAATGAACAAAATAATTACTTGCAGTGAAGAATAGCTTAAAAGTCCATTAATGCAAGCAGGTTATCACCTTTGAAGGTTACCAAATAAAATATCTTTGACTTTAGAAATTAATATTTTAGTGGAATGGGATTGCCCTACCAGCTATGGAAACTTGAATTTCAGTAGCAGGAGTTTTGTTACCAGGCATGAATGTTTTCATTCAAATGAGAAAAATACTAATCAAGGGATACCCATGGCAAGTATGGCAAGTAACTGAATCATGTTAAGAAACTTTGGAATACTAATTTACAGCCGAGACTTTATTTTTTTTCCTGGTAAGTGGTGAGTTGCACTGCACTTAGTGTTCTGAAGTCATCCTGAGAGAGGAAGAGACACAACCACATTGTCTGACACAAAAATAAACTATTTTTTATATTACAGAGCAAAATTTCAGTGGACCTGTGGATAAATAACTCACCAGGATTTAGATTCACACAATTTGTCTCCATAAAGTGATAAATTCAGGCACCACCTATTTCTGTCGAAAGATACTCCTGTTCTTAGTACCTCGTTTCTGTCTTGCCTAGATTGAATTTAAGTTGGTGTGTTCTTCTCACTATTGTACCAATATTTTCCAGGATAGACAAGTGTCTGCTCATAAATGGAATGGTCTTGAAGTGCTCTTCTACATAAAATAACCTTTCAGTCTGGCAGATTTTCATACCCTAGAGCACACCAACCCATCCTAGGAGATGAACTCCATGTGCTCAAGCCCAGCACTCTGAAAGGAGAGATATTTCTGAGAAGCCCTGGCTGGCCTTGGAGATTTTTGAGAAAATGTTGGAAAGAAGCTGCAGCCGGAATTCCTGAGTCCTTTAGGTTGGGAGATGGTTTTAAGCAGAGATTGTCTTGCTCGGCTCATGACAGGGCTGCCTTGCAGCTATTCATCTGGACCCTGTGGATCTGGACTCTGACCCTTGACCCAAGGACTGACTTCCTGGCCTGACCTCGGACATGTCTCATTACAGTGTGATGTCTGGAGATCTGGACTCTCATCTGAGCCTGCTTACTGTCACTGAGCCTGCCCTATTTGCCTCTGGTGCTGTGGGACAAAACCTTTGTCAGTGAGGCCACTGCCTCTGCTGGCCTTGTTATCATGCTGGGCTTCTGGCCACCCTCTTTAGGGAGCAGCACCTGCTCTTGATGCTCCCTAACACAGATGTTAATATGAAATATAGAGCTATACTTAAATCAAGGAATAATGGCAAGGAAAGGAAAGAAGGAAAAAGGGAAAGAAGGAAAAAGGGAAAGAAGGAAAAAGGGAAGGGAAGGGAAGGGAAGGGAAGGGAAGGGAAGGGAAGGGAAGGGAAGAAGAGGGGAGGAGAGAGGAGGAGAAGAAAAGAAAAGAAAAGAAAAGAAAAGAAAAGAAAAGAAAAGAAAAGAAAAGAAAAGAAAAGAAAAGAAAAGAAAAGAAAAGAAAAGAAAAGAAAAGAAAAGAAAAGAAAAGAAAAGAAAAGAAAAGAAAAGAAAAGAAAAGAAAAGAAAAGAAAAGAAAAGAAAAGAAAAGAAAAGAAAAGAAAAGAAAAGAAAAGAAAAGAAAAGAAAAGAAAAGAAAAGAAAAGAAAAGAAAAGAAAAGAAAAGAAAAGAAAAGAAAAGAAAAGAAAAGAAAAGAAAAGAAAAGAAAAGAAAAGAAAAGAAAAGAAAAGAAAAGAAAAGAAAAGAAAAGAAAAGAAAAGAAAAGAAAAGAAAAGAAAAGAAAAGAAAAGAAAAGAAAAGAAAAGAAAAGAAAAGAAAAGAAAAGAAAAGAAAAGAAAAGAAAAGAAAAGAAAAGAAAAGAAAAGAAAAGAAAAGAAAAGAAAAGAAAAGAAAAAGAAAAAAAAGAAAAGAAAAGAAAAGAAAAGAAAAAAAGAAAAGAAAAGAAAAGAAAAGAAAAGAAAAGAAAAGAAAAGAAAAGAAAAGAAAAGAAAAAGGGAGAAAGGTTAATTCAGGCCATGAATAGACTCTTGGCATATTACATTTTTAAGATGAAAATCAGTTTTGACCTCTCTTCCCAGTTGTCTTCTTGAGATAAAGTAAGAAGGGTGAGCCTCTGTAGTACTTAAATTTAATCAAAACTTAACATCTCCACTGTAAAGAACTTGTGAACAAAATGGCAGATCAAAACGTCTCATTAGTAAATTATAATTTTTTTAATTATTTTTTTTTAATGTAGTGATGAAGCTAGAGCTCATAGAAATCTTTTGCTGCAGTGTCCATCTGAGAAAAAGAAAATATCTCCAGGCATTCTCAGCAACTTTTAAAGCCAGGAAGGGTAATTCAGTGATGCTCTATACCAAAGGAGGGTGAAACTCTTCTTAGTAGATGAAACATGTATATAATCTTCTGGCCAGGCTGCCAGGCTCTATTTAGGCATTTGCACATAATAAATAGACGTGTCACAGCAGGTCTTTAAGAAATTTCAGGAAACTCAGATATAACAGATCGTTCCATTACCCTGAACTAATGGAAGAAATTAGAGAGAAATACATTTAAAATGTGGATTTGGCACAGAAAACTTATTAGCTCAGATGCAAAATTATGTAGACAGGATATGCAAACAAGACGTTTGAGTCATATTAACACCCTCAAGTTATATCTGACTGTGCATCTTGTTAGGTTTTAAAAGGACACACTCAAGATTGGCTCTGCTGTTTGTTCAAACATCAGGTCCAAGCTCAGTGAGATGTACAGTGCTGGTATCTCTTTGCTGTGTTTAGTGTACCATCAAATGCCATCCAGACAGGCTGCCTGCAGTATGCCAGTGACAGCTCTTGTGGAAGACAGAGAATAATGTAGACATATTCAATGACACAGCCTTTTAGTTGGTGTAAAACTGTCATAGCCATTGATTTCAACAAATCTTTGACAATAAACCCATTCCAGGAACTTCCCAGTGTTGTTTTTAGTATCCTGTTTTGTGATGCTCAGATGTTCACCACAAAATCCTGTGAACAGCCTGCAGATAATTTCTCTTCATCAAACATATCATCCTTTGTTCTATGGTTTTCACAGTACTCCATGAAAAAGAGAAAAATTTTTTGAACAAGGTTCTAAACTCCTGAAGATATAACTAACAATAGAAAGGACCATATTCACCACAGGGAAAAGCACTTCTGCTAGCACTCCTAGAAGTCCTTTTGCCATGTACTCCTACTTACTTTGTAATGATTGCATGTTTTCCCTTCGGGCCCACTAAAGTATTTAATTGCAATTACACTCATTTACATAGCAGATGAGGCTAATTGCTGGTATTAATTACCAAATGTATGCTTGTATTGTGAGGATAAAAAAATGCCCTACAGAAAAGAAAATGACTATGCCTCTAATTAAGGAGCTATGAGTCAAAGTGAGCTTGTTCAGAGATGTAAATATAGAATCAAGGGCTTTCAGAGTTCTGCAGTGTGTTTTATTATACCAGTAGTTCCCATATTTCAGAGATAACACTGGCAGACCTCATAGTACATACAATGATCTATTCTCATTTTCTCAGAAGCATGAATTATGGGCACCACATAAAATCTCAGGCAGAGACATCTAGATTGCTAAAATTTTTCATTGTAAATAAATTTGAATGTCATATTAGGAAGGCTCTTTCTGTCTGATAGATACACTGAACTTATTATTTTAAGCAGTTCCAGCATCTATTCTTTTGGGCTAATTCCCAGGAAGTTGGGGTTTTTTTTTACTTTGTTCAGAGCTCAAATTGTTTTGCTTCAATGGACTTGATTTTGCATGCAATTACGCACAATAATTTTTAAGATAATATGCTACTGAAGTGAATGTGAGAAGCATCAGCTCAAGTGGAAACCCAGGTGAATAACAATGCCAGAATTTGACCCTAGGTAACTTTCCTAATGTAATAGTTTTTATGAGAGTTGCATCTATCTATATACAGAGAGAAGGCTAGTCCTGAGTGGTGAAATGATTTGTTAATTTTAGTTATCTTCATGAGGTCACAGTGAGAACAGAAGTGTGCTCGTCAGTATCCCTTGGACAGGGTTGAAAATCTCCCCATAAACGTTTAAAAATTAACACTTTATCAAACTGTGCCTCAATTTTTTCCTTTTCCTGGAAGTCTACCAAATCTTGACAGCAGTTAAGCTGTGGGTGTGCAGAAGCACTACATATCATATTTACTATTATCATCTTTTAGGTAGTTACCCATTAGTCTACTATGTTTTGCTTGTGTTCAAAATAGAAATTGTTTTGTTTTGGGGGTGAGTAACAGGAAGCATCCTTTTCTTTCTGCTTATGCTTTACCTAAAAATTTAGCAATTTGACTGGGCTCCTGAAAAGGTTTCTTACATGTTCTGGTAACACAGATGAATATAATAATAAAAGAACCAGGTGTGTTAAATAAACTTTTATTCTTTCTAACCTTTCTTGGATTTATATCTCATTTTCCCGTCACCAAAGCTAGTAGTCATCATTTGTTGGAGACCAGTTTACCAGGTAAATGAGAGTTGTGAACTTAAAGAGACATCACAGAGCCACAACTACATAATTTTATAACATCCCTGATCTACACCTGAGCTACAGAAAGCACAGAACACTACAGTATTTATAAAAGAAATATTTATTTAGATTTTTGCTAATATTAAAATCAATCTGAACTAATCTCTGAATTTGCAGTTTTATCTCTCTGCTTGATTACAAGTTGTTCCTGTTTCCCACCAAAAAATAATTGCCATTCCCCTGAAAAATTAAAAATTCTGACCTTAGAACAGTGATTTTCTGTTGCTTTTTATATCGTATAATGTAAATCCTGTGTAATAGGTTACCATTCTGATACAGAAAGCCTTTAAGTCACAAAGGCATGATAAAAATGAGAATCTATACCTCTTTATTCGTTTTGTTATTAAGATATGCTGTTTTATCCTAGTGTTATATTCATTAGTGTTTAGTTACCTACACAGGTAATTTAATAAAATGAGACTGTCTGTTAGGCACATTATCAGCAACTCCCTATTTTCTTTCTGAAAAGAAGAAGAAAAAAGGTTTTAAACCACCCAAAATACATTCCATGAATGCCAAGGCCTCTCCCTTCTAAGTGCCTATTCTTGTTAAATATATACCTTTGTAGAACTAATCCCAAATGCCTTGATGACAGAGGTCATGCAAGTGTCATTTTTCAAACTTGTGTGAAAATCCATTTCAAGCCATCTTCCCCTCTTATATTTCAACTCATTTCTGGAGCACTCATGCAGCATAATTGCTTAGCTAGAGCAAAAAATGTAAACAGGACATCCTCTCAGATAGGAGATCCCAAGATGTTGAAAAGTATATGCCTAAGTTCTTAGTTCTGGAAAGTATCCCAAGATTTCCACAAAAAATATACTGTTTTTGTTAATGCGGAACATAAACTTAGCCCTTTACATAAAAACAAAACCAAACAACATCTGTCCTTACAGTCTGATTGTTTGTTCCATCCTAGTATAATTAGTCTTGCATGACAGCAGCCCCTGCAGGCCGTATCTACTTTGCCCTGAAAGCACACCCAGCATTAAGAGATTAAATCACTGCATCAGAACTGCTAGAGAAGATTCATTTAGAAGTGCTTAGTGCTACAACACAGTCACATTTTTAGAACTACCTGGGAAATTTTTTTTTTAATAGCATTTTGCCAATCCAAGTTGATTGAGAAAGATTTGTGTTACTCAAAATCACAGGTCTCTGAACACATCCCTGCAGCTTCCAAGGGGAAAAATAATCAAGATGGGAGAGAGATCCATTTTTCACTCCAATGTTCTTTTACAGGAATGAGAAGAATAAAGAAGAATTTCTTCTTACGTTTCATCTTTATTTTAAAGCTTGTTCGCAGTTTTTCTACCTACTGGCAATAAAAGCTTATATGGGCATAAGAAAAAGGGGGGACATCTTTTAGTCACTATCCCTGAATAGTGTGGGGGACAGTAGAAAATAAAAATTGTCTTGTCCTGACAGAAGCCACACATTTTCTGCCTCTGTGACAAAAAATGCATCAAAGCTCCTGAAACTGAAAAACTGCTCAAGATAGGAGAGTACACACCAGATGAGTGCTATATTTCAGATTCTAGTAGTTTTCTCAATATTTTCCATAGACTTGGCACTGAAGCAATGTGTACTTCAATTCCTGAACTAGTGTATGTCTGAATGAATGTGTAACTTCCTCTGGTCTCTGAAACTGCAGAATTTCTTCAGGGCAGAAGGACTTTGTTATAGCCACAAGGCTGTCTCTTTCTTTTGAAAGATATATGGTCTCCTTGAAAGATCATTAGATCTAGTTGGGTGTGAAAACACACTTTCTAAAACTTGCTGCTACACGGATCACCATAATCTTATCTAAACTAATCTAATCTAATCTAATCAGAAGGGTCTAAGAAGAACAGATACAGATTGTGTTTTATCTGCATGCTCTGACAGGCATAAATAAAATCCTAACTCTGATCACACAAGCTTGGGTAAAGCTCACACCTAAAGACCTAACTGTGGATTATCATTGCTACCTGCTTTTCCAGTCATGTAATCACAAACATTTTCTGCTATAACCATCATTATGATAGTAGCTGTAACCCTCTGCTGCCTTTTTCCATAGTATTCACATAGCATGAAAAGAGTGACAGCCTTTGGTTTCATGTTAAATATGAAAGTTCATGGCTCATAATATCAGTCTAGTTTTCCATTGATAAATTTGTCTATTTTGAACACTATATGGTTGGTGAAGTGTCTGCATACTCCTGCCACTTTTTACAGGTTTTTTTCTGAATTTTATTATAAGTCAAGGTAGTCCTCCCATTTTTATTATGAATGCTCTACACTTGCTGTGATCACAGAAGCTGTGACTTATTATTTTCTTTTAGAGACCGGCACAACATTTCAGGTGCAAAATTTAATGAACAAAAATACACTATTTTAAAAAAGAAAAAAAGATAGTGATTTTAGGATCAGTAACCTGACACTAAAGTTTGTTTAAATTTAAGCAAGAAAAAAATATTCACTGAAACCAGAGTCAGGTTCCCAGGCAGCCTGAGAAATTGGTTTAGAATAAGACCGAGCTTTTGTTAAGGGACTAGATTCTCTTCTTTTCATATAAAAGTGCACAAAAGACGACTTACCTCTAAAGACTTATGGCTCCTAGATAGATTCCTTACAGACACGCTGCTCCTTTAGTAGGAGAGGCACTGTGAAGAGAACAGAAGCCACAGCTCATGGTGAACACAGACAATAGCCCCAGAAGTCTTTGACAAAATTACAGGTTCATCACCAAGTAACTACTTTTTTCCAGCAGTGGCAAAAGAGTTATCAATAAATATTATTAATTCAATTCCTTGCCTCCTAAAAGAAATGTTGATTGCATCTATATTTTTACACTTTTAACAGAAAGAATGCTGTTCTGAAGGGATGTTTCTCAGCTTTTTCTCTCCTATATTTGTCTATGCTCAAAAGCAGATCTTGTGATGATCCACAAGCTGTAAATTGTAGCTCATTCACTTCTATATGAGCTCTGGCCTTATCCATTTTACATTGCTATAGTTGTTCTGTGATGTGGAATGAACAGAAAAACAATGAGCTAGAAAAAAAGGTTAAAGATTTGGCACTGTTACCTTGAAACTGGTTGGTAGCCTACATGTCATGGTTTTTAATGAGGATTTCTTTTTCAAACTTTAAAACTTTTTGCCTCCTAGTTGTACTACTGTGAGAATTAGCTGAGTTATATTAGCTGTGTGTGTTATTGGTAAGGCTACAACACCTCAAATAAGCTGCTGTTTTAAAAGTGCTATTTGTGAAAGAAAGAATAAAATAAAAGAGCAATTCGATTGATTGATTGATTGATTGTTTAATCAAAGAGTCTAATTATTTAAATGTCATGTTTCTAAATTATTTTCATATCTGTCAAGTCTTCATTAAGGGAATTATCCCTGTTACATCTCTACTATGTTTTTGCTATCATTTTTATTCAATGGTTCATCAAGAATTAGATGCACAGTAAACAGCACTAGTAACATCTGAGAATCTTGTAATTAGCAAGGAAATCATATACTCTTTTTTGGGGTCTATGCCAAACATCTGAGAGCTGGAAGTGAAATGAGCTTTCCTTCAGAAGGCCATTAGCATCAGAAATCCCTTATAACCTTGAGATATCAGAAAGTGCTAACACAGTCCCTAAAGAGCATAGCACTGTGTATAAAGGGATGTAGGCAGGGCATCCAGGGGACACACTGATTCAGATGTCCTTCTTGCCACTTCCACTTGTAGAACTTCTATGGAAGTCACAGTGATGACTAAACATGCTTTTTCTGTTGTACATCCCCTCAGGAGGACAGCTGCGGAAATGTCCCCTCCCCTCTGTGAAATGAATCACCCCTGGATAGAGTGGGCGTAGCTGTTTGTACATGTCTTATCATGCTAAGGATGTGCTAATATTTTGACCTGCAAACCACGGGACCACCCAAGCCTCTAGCAGCTAAACTGAAATGATTCAGTTATGATTTATGTTGGAAGGCTTCCTCTGCAATATATTCACCCTTGAAGGAGATGAAGAAAACACATAAATTTGCCTATTTAATCTAGAAATGGAAGAAGAGGATCAAGTATATTATAAAAAGCTCACAAAAATGAGTGTGGTAACTCAAGGCATAGTTTAGATGCCATACTTAGATGAAGACTAAGAATGACACAGGAAAGAAGATTAAAGACACAAAAATGGGAAGTAAAGACAAGGCCTTATATAAATCCTGGAAAGAAAATCAGCCTTGGCAAGAAGGGGTTGTACATCTAGACTGCTTCCCTCTAGTATGCAATCTTCCAAACAAGCACATTTTTTGGAGTCTAAATCCTCTTCCTTGAGAGCCAAAAATTTTCTTTTTGGAGACCAGCACGCAATTCAGATAAAAGCTTCATTCTTTGGCTGAAGACATTGTCATAACTTTGTGAGGATGAAATCGTTGGAGACCCTACTGTGAAAAAAACCCTACAAAAAAGGCTAAAATTATTTCCATTTTGCTCTCCCTTTAAGTGTCTGCAGGAGTTGCTGTTCACAACTAAGAGTATTTTAAAAAGCCAGAAGAGAACAGCAAACTGTTTTACAAGTTCTGAAAAGTTCTCATCATGCAACAAATAAACTGTAACTATTTTCCAGAGGCAATCCAAACTTATAATTAATATTAATGTATATCAAAATAAAATATTTGCTCAGAAAGTAAAAGACTATTTATATCACAGCTAAAACCAGATATATGTCTACGATCTGGCAGATCACACAGAAAGCTTTAAGGAATATGATAAACTGGAGTAACCTATGTCTTCTGCTAATTTGCAATAATACTAATTACACTGCTTCTTGGTATTGTTTGTTGTGGGATTTTTTTGGCACTAATAGCTGAAAAATATATTTGATGTACATCATATTGTATTTAAAGGAAACCAGAAGGTCTCTTCCCACTTAGTGAAACAAATTTAGAAGTCAGAAGTCCAAACAGTCACTCCATATTCCCACCGCTCCAGAATATGTGAGAAATGTTAACATGAATTACAAGATTCTAAAGGGAAATCAAGATTTGATATGTACCAAGCAGCATGAATTATGACTTGCTTGCTTATCGCAAGACCAATGTTAAAAAATATGCTGGTCTAATGTATCATCGGAGCAAGGTTTAGAACTTTCAAATATTCAGAGAGACATGTGAAGTCGATAAGACCTGTAAGGGTTCAGCTCCCTGAAAATCAGTCACTGATAATGTAAACCTCTATCAGTTGTGGATCAGTTAGTTTATCTGGCATTCAATATAAACTCTCTTTCAGAAGATCACAAATTTAAACAAACCCAGAACAAGTGGAACCCTTTTTTCCCCTTTAAATCTAAACATTTTAGCCAATATGCTTGTAGAAAGTCAGATCTTGCCAAGTATCCAGCAAAAGCTGGATATTTGCAACAAAAGCAGAGAGCAGGTTCCAAAGCAGAAGTCAGCTATTGGACAAAGCTGTACTGAAACATATTATCTTGATTAAACTAAGGGAAAGCTTTTATGTCAGTAACTACCAAGAGATGTCTAGGATCAATAGGTCAGAACGCTCCCATGGCCTCTTGAAGAATACACAGCAACAACAGCTTTTCCTTTTGGCTACAGCCATATAACTGTCTCTCTGAGTACTTGAAAGTTTTCCAGACTCTGCTCCCATAACACACTGGGCTGCACCTAATCCACATTTAATATGCATCAAGGTTTGTACTCACTAGGTGAGTGGCTGATAAAGCAAAGTTGTCAGCCATTTTGTTGACTGATGTCCATTTTGGCCTCCATTTAAAAAAAAACAAACTATTCACTTTCCCTAAACCTGTTAAGAGCTGCCTGTGTATAGCTGGAGAAAAAGGCCCAAAGCATATGACAAAGAGCAACAACAGCTGTGCCCTGGCAGATATTTCTGCATTGGTGTAAGATTTTACCTGCAGCTGACTGCTCTATTGTTTGCTATAGCTTATAACCCATACAGAAGTGCTAGCAAAAAGCAGTATGTACTCACAGCTCAGCCTGAGTTCATCTTAACTGTTCTCTCTGGTGGTCACACCAAGGCATGGACAACTACCTCTTTTTCATAACATCTTCAGGCCCTAACCTTCTGCAGAAATAGAAGACAGGCAGCCAAGGACAATGATACACAAATTACCATAGCAAGTACAGCCAGAGCATGTCTGACAAAGCCCCAAGGTTAAGTTCAGCTTCTGTATAGTATCAGATGCATTTACTGTCTGGACATTGCAGGTATATCCTGTAGTGGGAAGGGAACAGATATCTGTGATCTAATAGTTGTTTTGCATGTCTTTTGCCAGATTCATTGACTTGATAAAGTAAATATGGTTCCTGAGAGAGAAAGACAGGGACATGAATGGAGAGAGAAAGTGAGAGAGAGACAGGCAGGGAGGCAGAGAGAGAAGAATAGAAAAAAGAGAGAAGGCAGGGAGAAAAAGACAGAGGGGCATGTTGCATGAGTATATATATAGTAATGCAATATTATGTAATGGCTTCAATAACTTCCCTACCCAGGAGATCAAGAATCTCATGATTGGTTTCCTAACCTGACAGTATTTGACTTGAAAAAGGGGAAAATGCATTTTTTCAAAGTGGTCAGAGAATTCTTAGGGGACTTTGTCTTCACTTATATGTATATCCATACATGTCTGTAAACTGTAATTTTAAAAACCATCCTGTTCCCCAGCCCACTGATGGACGGAAGGAAGGAAAGAGATCAGTGGAGAGGAATGTTTAAATAGCTTCTTGTTTTTCACTCAGAGGACAGATGGCGTGCAAACTAATGAAAAATAAAACCCCAACTGACATTGTATAGCAGCTGTGTAGAGTGTCAACTATAGCAACAAACGTGGCCCACTGGATAGACTGTTTTATTAGAAATTAGGAAACTCAGTTTCTAAGTCTGATTTCCTATTCCCAAAATGCCGATACCTTTGTAAAAGAAAACTCTGTGCCTCCACTTCTTCATCTGTAGAATAGGAACAATTAGACCTTTTACTTAAATGAAGAAATTTGGGCTCTTGTATTGCTTCAGAATTATTTTTTTTCAGTGATCAGAATTAGTATGATATGATACTGTTAATTAGCCTAAGATTTACTCAAAATTGAAAGCAAATGAGATTCATAAATTCAAGGTAGAGCCTGGGACAAAGAAGAATCCATGACTGTTACTCCTTTCCTGGGGAGAGCTTTACATTTTTTTCCAGAAGGCCCAGCTTTTCCTCTTTGCATATTTTTGGTCTGTAAAAAATTCCTTCTGTAATGTAGTTTACTTTCTCCGTTTTCAAGTTCCTATGCTGATTCTGTTCTCTTCAACCTATGTCATTATGTGCCAATCTTTTCTGCTTTTAAGAAGGTTTTATTTTTTTTCTTTGCCTTGAAACCCTGGGAAGAGGTGTTATAATCACTATGATCACTACTTAGTCTGGGCAGACTGAGTTGCCTTTCTACTTAAGATAAGTCAGAACACAGCAAAATTGATGTGATTTATGTCAGTTTCCAGAGGATCAGGGCAAGCTGCAGGGGTTACCTTGATTTTGATCTGTTGCAATTTTTTTCAAAAGAGAAAGAATCTCTCCCATAGCCACTACATTTTTTCCTATCAGGCCATTATGAAAAAGCCACATTCAATTTTCAGAGTAGCATTGAAGATAACATTGTGCCTCTCTCTGATGCTTTGGAGGCTATCAGCTTTGAAAGGAAGCATGTGCAAGTTTAAAGTTGCAGTGATTGTGTTCCACTACTGCCTCTTTGATATACCAGATCTTCTGTTTATCCACTGGATTTGTGAGGGTGGGGAGGAAACACAGCTGTGATATGATTCAAGATGGTAGATATAAAAGAATAAGAGATTTCCCCCCATATGCTCAAATTCTCCTTTTTCTCTGAAAGGCTTCATGACCCATTCTCTCTGTGGAAGCACACCACCTGTACAGTACATTCTCATAGACACTGTTTTGTATCTGCTTTACTCAGTGTAGCTTTTTCTGTTTATTGATCTAAGTAAACAGCTAATTTCCCCTGAATATAGGACTTAAAGTATGATAATGTTTAGGGAATTTCTATGCAGTGAAAGATTAGTGCCATAAATTAAATCTTTATTAACTAGCTTGTCTAGTGTGTTCATGGCACAAAGGGACAGAATATCTTATGGATTAATGATAAAACAGAACAACATAGATGTCTTCTTAATATAACCCTGTGAAATAATTCCTTCACATACCATGTAATCAATATTTAGGACTGATGACAAATATAAATCATACTGAACGTATATATAACTGTAAAGTACATGTGATGTCAGATTAGTTAACATAAGATAACTGAAGAGAATTTGTTTCTTGTAGTAGCGGTGGAAGTGATGAAGTGGTGCAAATGCAATGTTTGTCATACTGTACACATTAAAAGTTATGATTGCACAGGAACATTTCTCAGTTAAATGGTATGTGTCGGAGAAAACAGAAAAGAAAGGAATACATTTTGTTCTACTATCCTTTTTTCTTTTTTTTTCTTCTTTTGAACTAGATCCCCAGTGTAGCCCAGAGGATACTTTATTTATGTCCCTGCAGTTCAGGGCCTACAAAGCAATTCATCGTGTTCCTGCCTCGCCTCATCTGCTATAAATGAACCCCTCCTGCAACTTTGTGAAGTCTGGTTGCCATTATGTAGATTAATGCAATAAATATGCATTTGTGTGTACATGTGTGTGTGAAAAACTGCATTTATGGAGTACATTGTGTTATGCACCACAGCCAGCTCCATCCAGAATCTGTGATTTAGCATTCAGTAAATACAAATGACCCTCCAATAACACAGGGAAATGTTGTGTCTGTGTTCTATTAAGAGTTGTATCAATGTTTAACTTAAATGTTATAAAATAGTTATTAGCTTGCACTGCCTTTTGCATGCAATAATTCAAATCAGGTATTTATAGCTTCATGTTACATACAGATTCCCACTGTTCCTACATGGCAAGCTTTGAAAGTCTTAAATAAAGTAGCTGACCTAGACTGCTTTGCATCTTTTCTTTGAAGATTTGCATCAGAAGCAAATTCCATACCATTCCTAGTCTTTGTATTTTACAGCTGAATGTGTTTTGTTAATAGGTATGTGGATAAATACTATAAGTTTTTAAAAAGGGTAAATAAAAGAACTGAAAACAAAATTTTCACAATTAAATTAAAAGTGAGAGACAGTTTAATCACTTGACTTGCAGGTTTAATCATATGACCTTTCCTGCAAGCACAGGAAAATTTTGACTGGCACAAATAACCTTTGCAAGTATTTAACACGGGGTTGAATATTTCCAGGATCACACTCATATTCTAAAGCTATTTTATTTATTGGCAGGTGATAAAGATGCCAATCTTTTCAACAGAAGTAAGCAAATGGGGCGAATTCCTGCCAGTCTTAAATACCTTAACAGTTTTATTTAAATAAAAAACCCAAGCAACAACAACAGAAAGAGTCCCAAAGAGGCTGTTACTTAGGAAGTTTGACTTTTGAACTTTTTCACATCCCTGCCTGGAACACAGTCATTAAGATTTAATTCTGTAGATATTTTTCAATTCTATAGATATTTTCCATATCCAGTTAAAGTAATTTAATCATAAAAAGCTGTCAGAAAGAAATGAATTTATAGAAAAGAATGGCACAGCATGCTAACTGAATTGAGTGAAAGAAATTAAATAAGAAAACGTTAATAATTTCAGTTCTTTGCTATCAGTTTTGATAAGCAGCCTTCCTCACCGATGAGGCTATAAGATGATAATGTCATTCAATAACTCTCACACCCTTTCCTGCCATTTGTGCAGTGCAGGAAACTAAGGGTTTTCTTGTCGTGTGGACACAGAGGAAATATCCAGCAACCAAATACTGACCCTTGCATGCAAACAGGTCCATATCCTCTTTCCGCCCTACAACTTCCTTCCTGCCTGCTAGGAACAAATCTACTCTTCATTTTTCCAGAGTTCTTTATACAGGCTACTCAGAAAGCTCTTGGGTAGGGGCAAACATTTATTAATGTAAACTTCATTTAACAGCTGGGTACTTAGGGCAGCCAGGCCCAAATGTACAGTAGAGAATTGTTTGCTTCTTTTAACTATAGCACTGCTGCAGCTGAATCACTAAATGCTCTGTGCCAGGGACTAATAGAAGTGGTTTACTGAGATGTCTGGCTTTAGCTTAATGAAAACATATTTGCATTTCTGACATTCTGTGAAGGCTAAACTTAGGTAAGATGAATCTTACTGGGACTTTCCACAGCCTTCCTCTGTATTAACAAGGAAGTGGAAGCTTTTTTCCAGCTATGAAGAATGGAGCTTATCACCTAACTTCTCTAGAGACAGTCACTAAGACATAAACTCTCTCCTGAATTATGTTACTGACCAGATAACAAACAACTAACCAGCCAACAAACACCAGACAGTTGTTAGCAGAAGGCCAGTTTCTTAAGGCTTTATCTTTTTTTTACTGGGATCACCTGTGTTATTTATTCTTTGAATTAATTTTCCCCTGTACTCGGCACTGGTGAGACAGTACCTTGAATATTGTGTTCAGTTTTGGGCCCCTCATTGCAAGAAGGACATTAAAGTGCTGGAGTGAGTCCAGAGAAGGGCCACATGGCTGGCAAAGGGTCTAGAGCACAAATGTTATGAGGAGCAGCTGAGGGAACTGGGATTGTTAATTCTGGAGAAAAGGAGGCTAAGGGGAGATCTTACTGCTCTCTACAACTACCGGAAAGGAGGTTGCAGTGAAGTGGGGGTTGATCTCTTCTCCCTAGTAACAAGTGACAGAACAAGAGGAAATGGTCTCAAGTTGTGCCATAGGAGGTTTAGATTGGATATTAGGAAAAGCTGCTTCACTGAAAGAGTAATAAAACACTGAAATAGGCTGCCCATGGAGTTTATTGAATTACCATTCCTGGAGATGTAAAACCTGTAGATGTGGTGCTTAGGAACACGGTTTAAGCACTGGACTTCATAGAGTTAGGCTAATGGTTGATAGAGATAGTTTATGGTTGGACTTGGTGACCTTAAAGGTCTTTTCCAATCAGAACAGTTCTGTAATTCTGTGAATTCTTGATTTCAGAAGACAATGTTCTGTTTAACTACAGTGTTCAGTTTCCTGGAAACCTGCAGCAGTACACACACTTCTTTGTTCTGTGCTGTTGGAAGAACCTCAGAAGTCAGTAAATTCTCAAGAAATTCTCCCTCAGTCAGGCAATTAGCCCTTTGTGTAACTGTGATCAGGCTACTTTTCACTCTAAAAATAGTTCATTTAAACTTAGCTTCAGAATTATTCATTATACCATAGCATACTGTATTGATATATCCTCAGTGAAAAGCATCTTTTTGTGGAATTTTTACATTTGTATGTTTGTGTTCCTCTCATCAGCTCATAGAATTTTTTGGGTTGGAAGAGGTCTGTAAAGATGAGACCAACTTCTTACATGTTCCCATTTACAACTTAAGAGTAACTAAGCAGTCGTCATCAGGGTCACAAATTCCTGTGTATGGTCAGTAGATATTAGGAATAAATTCTTGAGTCCAGAAGAGGGCTATGAAGATAATCAGAGGGCTGGAGCACCTCTCCTTGTTCAGCCTGGAGAAGGCTCTGGGGAGACCTTCTAGGAACCTGCCGGTACATGAAGGAGACCTGCAGGAAAGCTGGGGAGGGACTTTTTACAAAGGTTTGTAGAGAGCAGATAAATGAGAATGGCTTTAAACTGGGAGAGGGTAGATTTAGGCTAGACATTAGGAAGAAATTCGTCACTGTGAGGGTGGTGAGACGCTGGAACATGTTGTCCAGGGAAGCTGTGGATACTACCTCACTGACAATGTTCAAAGAAAAGTTGGATGGGGCTTTGAGTAACCTGATCTAGGGGAAGGTGTCCCTGCCCATGGCCAGGGGTTGGAACTAGATGATCTTCAAGGTCCCTTCCAACTCAAACCATTCTATGAGTCTATGGGTCTATAAAGTATGGTGTCCATTTTAAATGACAGCGGCAAATTTTTGCAAGTGTATCCTTCTGGTACTCACTGTCAATCATAGCATTGAGTGCAGCATTTAAAGCAAGTCTTCAGGCTTTAAAACAGCTTCTGTATGAGATCTTAAGTCCTCCAGCTGCATAAAGTTTTTAATCCATTTTATGAAGAATAAAACACTACAAGTAACTCTTGGGACTGAAAAGGCTCCCAGTCTGAGCTGGTTTAGCAATTAATGCCTCCAAAGTTTTTCAGTAGATGCTTTTCTAACAAAAACATAATGAAGGCTAAATTGCTTTTTAAGTTACAGCTGAATAATTTGAAATAAACTCCCAGGTTAAAACACTATCCTCACATCATGTTGACCTGCATTCCTCTGCATGACAGCTATGGTGTCAAGTTCTGTGCCATGTACACTTCAAGTGTTGCAAGTAATTCTAATAATTAATAATAGGCACTTTTGAAACTGAGAAGATGCACATCAGATTTTGCTTGAAGTTGCTTTCCAGATTCAAATCTTCCTGAAGATAAAGGAAATCTAATTTCCCATGTTCCCCTGCTTTATATAGAAGTCTTGAGGAAGAGCCTGGCTGTTTGATTCTAATCCAGGATGGATGCAAGTAGCATTTTTAGCACTGAATTGTCTCATTCAGCCTTGCTTTTCTTTAAGCAACATAGCAAGTCTGGACATTGGAAGCTCTAAAATACAAACTAAAATAATTTCTGAAGTTCCAATTCCTTATAAATGTACAAAGAATTTCAGCATGAATGCCATGTATCAACATTGTTTTCCTCAGGAGACTGAGATTAATTCAACTTTGCAAGCCATATTGACTACTCAGAGAAGACAGCAGTTCCTCATTTCTTCCTGTGTTTAATTATTCACTGAGTAACTCACAAGTTATTTTACTACCATATCATTCTGAGTAATGACCTAGACAATTACAGCTGAAAACCAGACTAAGGGCACATATATCCAGGCATCAAAGAGAAAATATCTGTTAATCATGATATTGCAAGTACCAGGGATGAAATTCTGACACTTAAAATAACGTGAAACCCTATATTCCTCAATAGGGTTAGGATTTATCTTGAGGTTTATTATTGATATGAATCTCACAAAAAGAGAGGCTGGCCATATTTAAACTGTGGGATTTTTTCTTGTTGTTGTTCCTTTAAAATACATTAATAAAGGCCATGTGGCTTTTTGCAAGTGAGATTGTCCTACAAAATGCTCCTTCAAAATTATTAAGAAACCTTCCAGAAAAGCAACACTGTTCTGACATTACTTGATAGTACTTCATTTGTTTCCATACACATTTTCCAATTTCTGCCCTTGCTTTTAGTGTTCTATAAGATAGTATTGTTACTGATGCAGTTGGTGGGTGATTTATGCCACTGCAGAACCCCTGGCCACAGTCAGACCTGTTGAAATTATAATTATGAAATAAAAAATACTTGTTTGGTTAAAAGGAATGTAAATTGTAATTTTTGTGTAGTTATCTATACAGTTTCCTTTTTTTCTTCTGTTTATGTAAGCCACAAAAGGAAAGCAACTTCAGAGGGAATTCAGACTGATTTTTTAAAGACCTTTTCAAAAAGCAATAGCAACAAGCAAAAAAACCACCACCTTCCTACCCAAATATGTGTAAAAGTATAATTTTTAAGTAATGAAATTTTATGAACAATGACACAGCTATTTAAAAATATTCCCCAGTCAAACTGATATGAAGCTATTTAATTATTGCCAATGGCTTTTTTTCTTTTATGTCTACAAAGGGAAAAGTAACAATTGCAATAAAACCTAATAGTTAACTTTTTTTTTTTTGCTAGAACAGAAGAACAGTATCATTTATTGGCCTGTAGTTCCACCTACTCTTTCAGTTCATATAATAGCATTTAATTCCAAATTAAATTGGGTTTACATTTAAACAACTGTTGACTTTCACCATTGAAGTGGTTACATTTCAGCATTAAACTCTGGGGACCTCCAAGTAGAATGCAATGTGTCTACACATCTATTATTGCTCATTATTTTCTCTTTATCACTTAGGCACAGTAGTAACAGATAATATTTATGTTGGATTAAATTTTTTTTTTTTGCTAGAACAGAAGAACAGTATCATTTATTGGCCTGTAGTTCCACCTACTCTTTCAGTTCATATAATAGCATTTAATTCCAAATTAAATTGGGTTTACATTTAAACAACTGTTGACTTTCACCATTGAAGTGGTTACATTTCAGCATTAAACTCTGGGGACCTCCAAGTAGAATGCAATGTGTCTACACATCTATTATTGCTCATTATTTTCTCTTTATCACTTAGGCACAGTAGTAACAGATAATATTTATGTTGGGGTTGCACCTGGAGGAATCAGGCAGATGAAGGCAAACAGTAAAATAATATAGATAGTGAGCACATAGCTGTTTACTTAAACAAAGTGCAACTCAAACAACATTCAGAAATCTTGTTTTCAGTATACCTCTGTGCACTTTGATTTTTTTGCAGTAGGTTTTATTCGTTCTCAGGGAAACAAACAAACAAACAAACACAACCCACACAAAACCCAGAACAGCAAAGAATAAGACTCAGTTCTCAATTTAGATTTAAAACTCCACCTACAATATCACTAAACCTTAATGTTACATAAATATCATTTAATGTGAGATGACAGATGCCAGAAGGGTTCTTTACTATAGCCTATATTATTCTGTTATTCTAAAAGTGTCGTTATGATCTTTGAAAACAAAATTGTAAATCATTAAGTCTTATATAAGGATGAATCAATTTATAAGTGAAAATATTGCTAAAATATATTACTACCTTAAAGTAAAAAATAAAATTACATTTGCAATTTTGTCTTTCAAAGCTTTCCTGGGGCAGAAGATTGAGAAGTCAAATTTCATTTTGTCTTTCTATAATTGTCATCAGTTTCAATACATTTCACATACACCCCAAGTTAGGACACGGCATTTATAGAAGTTTGCTGTCTTTGCATTTGATCAAGCCACAGTTTTCATCATAATTCTACCCTTACCTACATGTCACCTATCCATTTTGGAAATCTATTTGTTTTTAATTCAGACTCATTAATCTTATACAATTTCTTCTTTCTGGCCTTTGTACTCACCTCATGTAGCAATAGAAAACATTGTTAGACCTTTCACTTACTCTGGCTAGATCACTAACTTTAATAAAACTGCAGGCTATTGCATTAAGCTAAAAGCTTTCTTATTTTCAAGGACTTCCATTATACAATATTGCCCTCCTTCTATCCACTGTAGATGCCCAAGACTGTTACTGTACTTCTGCAGTTCTTTCCCTGTACTTCTGCAGTTATTTCTGAAGGACTTGTTTTCCTTGATACACATTCAAGAAACTGGCCATAGGATATAAACAGACCAATTAGAAGCTGCAAAAAAATTGTCAAAATAAATTACTTCTTTAGCCAATAGAGGAAGAATCTTAAACTGAATAAAATTATTTCCTTTTTCCCCATTTTTGTTTGACAGTCATCTTCACTTGAGTATCATTCTTGGGTATGTAAAGTTATAATAAAACAAGCATAAAGCTATGAGAAATATTAAGGTTTAAAAATGTAATCAGAACTTCAGACCCCTTATCAAATTGCTAATTAGTGAAGATGGCTGTTTTTACACTTCATATTATTCAAGTGTATCAGTGAACAAGCATGTCAGTGATGGTTCTTGACATACCACTCTCTTATTTTCTTGTTAAAAAAATTTTGAGAACTAAAAAATACAGCCCGCCAAATAGCATTAATTCTGTAGTTTGTTCTTAGACTGAGACCCTTAAGACAGAGAAGTTCACCTGTATTATTGTAAAAAGAAGTCTCTCCCAAACTGACTGTGGTATTAAGCATGAGTACTTACATGTAAGAAAAGTTTTTCCTGTACATAAATAATCAATTTCTTTTACTTGGTATATTAAACTGATTTATTTCAAACAAGCATCACCTTTTTTTTTTTAGGGAAAAGAGAAAAGGGAACTAAATTGTTTATAATATATGTACACTGTACACAGGAATATAGATCTGACTTAAGTTTTTGTGTATAATGTATATATAACAATAACTATCAGTAACTTTCTTACTAAAACTATTAAGCATATTGTGTCTGTAATAAGCTTCTTTTGTAAACCAAATAACTTATACTAGCAGCGAATCATGGAATCATAGATGGATTCATACAATAGAATCTCCCAGAAGTGTAAAAAAATAATAATAAAGAATAAAAAAAAAATATTTTTTAAATTCTTGTTGGCAAACAGATGCATTTCAATTATAAGGATAAGGATTTTTAATTTGACTTAGTAGTGAAATTTGATAAATGTGAATTTCTGCATTGATTTGGTTTCTAATGATCAGTAAGCAATATTTATTCCTCTTGAAATGAAAAAGAAAAAGGAAAAAAAAATAAGTTCTGAATTGCTGTGATAAAAGATGAAATTCTGATACACATGCAAAATTTTTATTTTTTATGGGTGAGATAATTAGACTCAAAACTCACAAACAATGAGAACACAGTTCAAGACATTCTCTGTACTGCTTAGGTCATGAACATTAACTGAAAAAAAAGCATTCCTTGAGTAAATCAAAGGAAGTACCCCTGAAATAACACAAGCAACAGTGGAAAGCTTGGAGTCTTTCCACACTGATGTCTGATTATGTGGAACAATATCAAGAACTCAGTAGAGCACTTGTCCAACTAGTGCTTCTGGACAATTTTCTTCTCTCAAAAATATTTAAATGTAACTGGACAAATTAATATTTAAGAAAATTCAGCACTTTATAGGATCAAGTCCTTATTCATTGTAGAGTTTAGAGAGGTTTTAGACACTATTAGAGATGACAGAAAATTCCATACTAACATTATTAGCAGGGTTTTATATAGTGAGACAACATATTGAACTGCCAGAAATGAACATATAGGGTTCATCAGGAGTGCTACAGGCTTTCCCAATGGAGGCCTGTCTCTGGGAGCTGCGCAGAAAATGATACAGGCACATACTACTTCTTTCCAGCTATGAAAGCTAGAATCAAAGATATGAACAGCCTGTCTGCCTTTTTGTTCAACCAGCATGTTAACTGATGGCTTGACAGCTATGATCACCTTCAAGGCATGACTTTCAACTTGTTGGTCTCAGAGTCAGAATCCATTTTACACAGACATCACTGTTTACTTGTGTTTCTCGTAGTGAGATGATGTGGGATCACATAGGATATTACTAACTTCCACTTTTGGTGGCGTGCATCACCTTTGTATGAGCTGTTACCAGATATGCAGAAGAGAAGTGGCAGAAGCCATGAAGGTGACACAATCAATCACACATCTATGCTATTCCTGTTTATTTGGTGGCATAAATACAATGGAACATGATCGGTTTGAGAAGATCTGCACTTCCATCTATCATTTCACTCCTAGCTATTGGGACATCTTATTCACAAGAATTAGCTCTGGAAGGAATCTCATCTACTAAATATATTTATTTTAATTTTTGATGGAAATGTCTCCATCTGCCTAAACAGGCTGATGCTAACCATTCATGACTGACTACTATTCTACCTGTCATGATAGGCAGAGGTAGCTGCCAGCAATTGTTATAGAGAAGCACGAAGATACATGCTGTGTTCTTAAGCATTTTAGTGTGGCTGGTTGAAATGTCAGAAATAAAGCTACCTATGTCTGCTCAACTTTCACATCAACATCTTTCTGAAAGGGTTTGGGAGTCACTGGAAGGATCCTTCAAAAGAACCACACTTTCAGGCATAAGATTTATTACCCAGTAGGTCTTCCATATGCAAAGATTTCTTTCAGCTAAATTTGCTCCAAAGGACATCTGATGAACCGCTATCCCTGAAAAATAAGTAATGTTTGATCATTTTCTCCTTTTGTGGATGACTTGCCTCATCCAGAAAAATTCAAATTAATCTGGTCTCTTGTATTCAGAACATCTTAATTCACCCTAAACATGCAGTATTTAAGCAATTTATTCCTACAGTTTGTTTCTTTGTCAATACGTTTAATCTATTATAAAATAAAAATAAGTATTTGCCTTAGTATGCCAACGCTTTCCAGAAAAAGCCTGAAAAATCAATTGTGTAAAAGCACTAGGAGTTTGCTTTAGAAAACACATTTCTTTTGTGGCTCTTGGTAGAGAAAAAAGTCAGTATGAGAGTCATTACTTGTGGGTATACACACAGACAAATCTACAATAGCAGAGATTGACTCAAACGGACAGTGAAATAAATTATTGTGCTAAATTAAGATACCGTATTCAGGATTTCAGTTTCTAGAATAAATAAATAATCTCCTTTAAATCTAAAACTATATACAAATTCTTGGCCGATAACATTTTGACAGGTAAAATGATCACAGAATTTTATTTCTAGTTAATTTTATGCTTAAATGCAGCAAGTTTTTTCAAGTAAACTGTTCATAAGAATATTTCATGAGTACACTAAAGTACGTCATGTCTGGACTAACATAATGGAGTGAGCTATTATGATTCGTGTACTGAGGAAGATGTACATCAAAGGCTAACACACTTTCTGATGTGCAAGCATGCATTAGTGTGTTACTTCAGATGCTCTGGCACATGGAAAGATAAAATCTGCACCAACAATCTTTACTTGTAACTTACCTGTCTCTGGGCATGGAAGGACTTACACCTACATCACTAGAATTTCTAGTTCAGGCCCAAGTTGACATAAATTATAAAGAAATTTAACAACCAGGGAGTCGGTTTAAATGACTGAAAATAGGAGTTATTCTAGCTTTCATGATGGTTAAATGAGAAGAGGGACAGAGCTGCAAAAGGAGAAGTAAATAACTGGAAGAGTGTAAAAATAAGTAAAGCTGAGGACCCTTAACTTATTGCATCTCTTGCCCTTTATGTTGCTACATGCATATCCTTCTGGTTCCATGACATCTGAATTATGTTAGTCATCATTCATGCCCATTGATTTGTTGATGACCTAATTACAACATCACTTTCATTTTCTCTGGATGTAGCCAGAGATGCATAACCTTCCCTTTTACTATACAGAACTGGTGTTTGATCTTCAAATTTATGTACTGAAATGGTGACAACAGTTTTGATTCTTACTGACGAGATTATTTTCACTAAGGTTATGAGGTAACTACAGCCAGTTATATGAAGTTTTGGGATCACCCATAATGGTATGTTCATATCCAAGCTGATTTGAAGTAATGAATACATGTTGGATGAAGACAGAACAATACATGCACAAAGTGTATGTATTTTTAACTTGCAGAACTATATCTAGGAATTTTAGTGACCTCTTATGTATATAGTGTACTGTATGCATTTTTATCCCCACATTTCTCAATGTTATATTTTCCTACTGTTAATATATGCTATGGCAGACTTGTATAATGAAAAAAAAAAAAGATACCAACGAGTCTGTAATCTGTCTAATCACAACTCAGTTGTTCATT
>NW_009952265.1:5656007-5656323 GCF_000747805.2 Chaetura pelagica
GGAATCTGAAGATCTGGCTTCTCTTCCCATTTCTTCAAAAGATTTCATGCTCAATCTTCAGCACATCATTTTGGGTTTGACTCAGTGCCAAAGATAGTGACAATCTTTATTTCTTAGTGCTAGAAGTTCTGTGTTATGGAGATGGGTAATGGTGATGAAATTGTACCAAGGAGTCGTTACATATTTGCTGTGATGTGCTTTGGTATCTCCAGATGTCAGAAAGTATAGAGATGTAATGTATTAGTTACTGGTGTTTTGTTTCACATTTTATCATCTGCTAATGGACATAATAAGTTTTAAGAAAGACTCTGAAGCA
>NW_009952265.1:5656369-5705885 GCF_000747805.2 Chaetura pelagica
TGTTTCTGATACCTGAAATATTTCATAGACATGAAGAGTATTTACCGTATTTTTATGTATTTCATATTTATTAAAATATTATCCATACTTTAATTTTCTAAAATAATTTTGACAAATAAAAAATAGTAACACTTAATTTCATATTACTTTTTGGTAGAAATACCGAGGTGTGATATATGGCATAAATACCTGATATCAGACAGATACTTGAAACTTATGAGCTGTATGGTAATGTTCATCTTTTATTCTATGTGCTCTGGAAACAGGATAATGAACATTCATTGAGTAGAAGAAAAGAGGATGATGTCCATAATATTTCCACTCTTTCTATTCTGAAACTTTTTTCATCCTAAGAAAGTACGTAGGGTAGCTTAAAGAATTATTAAACATATTACTTCAGAAAGTTCCAAACTCTTCAATTTTATACAACAGGAAAATAAGTATCCTCTATTTATCTGGTGCTGCATTAAGGAAGTCCTAAAATATTTGGTGGAGAAATAATTTATAAATAGAAACACTGTCATTACCCCTCTCATAAGGTCTCTTACATAGTTGCATGGAAAACAAAAGAAAACAGTACAAAAAGGATGCATTCATAACTCTTAAAATTTAGAAAAGACATTTTCAAAATAATTAATGAAACTTATTTCAATTATGTTAAAATATATTCAGTATGTCATCATAGCCAAATTCTCTCATGGAAAATCTACTTTAAAGCAAAGATGGGTTTTTTTGGTAAGAAAACTAACTGAAGAAAATGTTCATGTACACTTAAGGTGTGGTGTTTTCTAAAGATCTTTAATGCTACTGTATTTAGTATAATTAGTTACTTTAATGAGAACAATCAACATTAGACTAGGATTAAAGGCTTCAAAAAATCCATTCTTATAATCTGTTGCTGTTCTTACCTACCAATATTATTTTGGAGACTCCAGTATTTTATCCAAATACATTAGGCTGAGGTAATTACAGTTTCCCAGTCTTCTATGAGAAATCAACAACCAGAAATATTGCAAAAGGTGTGCATGGCTATTGTTGACTTGATGCATAAAATTACACGTGCATGGATTTTCCATCCCTATAACTGCAGTGTAAAATATGACATTATGAGAAACCTTCTGACAAACTGATTAATACTCTTGAGCTGCTGAGGTTCAGCTGAGTGAGCAATTAAACATTCCAAACAGCAATGAACGTTCAGAGATAATTTATGATAATTTTATGCACAAGAGCTCAGTGGCTTTTTAATTTGATAGAATGTTACTAGCATAGATTTCTAACAAGGGAGTTTCAGTGCTCCATACATCACCAAGATTACTTAAACATTTCAAATGTGGTTGATGAATGAAGTTTCCTGAGATGTGAGGAGATACAGAAGGTGTCAGAAGGATGAGATTATTCATCATATCAATTATTGAAAGTGGATGCATTGACATCATACTCCCAGCTCGTATTTTATAGCCATTATGAAGACAGAACAGAAATAACAGACTTGGTGGACTGCAGAACTGTCTTCTTCCCAACTTCTTCCCTCTTTTATTCCAGCATTGTTCTGTCACTACACAATATTAGTGCCTCCAGGTTTTTCTTCGAATGTCGTTCATGATATATACCAGGAGAACAAGACCCTTTGGTTATCACCAGCTAATACCTGGAAAACATCCCATGCAGATCAAAAGAGAAAAAGGAGTTTAATTAAAATAACATGAGTCTAAATGCGGTTCACCAGAAATGCAAATAAAAGTAATGGAAGCCCCCCTACTCCTCAACATAATTTTTTTGCCATTTTGTTGCTTTAAAAAAACAACACAGGGTAGTACCATCAAAAAAGTAAAATATTTTAAATGCCTAAAATATTTTCCCTTCATGATTTGATTTCTTGTTTTGTGCAAGTAAAATACAATCTTTTAATCTTGGGTTTCTGACATACTCATGATATTTTGAAATACACTAAACTAAACTAAAGTAAATAATGTAAAGGGTCATTTTTTATTATATAAACAAAGATGAAGTCTCTCTTTTGAACAGAACACTGAAGCACTCAGATACTATATGCCTAAGAGAACATCCAGTTGGTGAGCTTTTATTTGTTTTAACACTACTAGAATGATCCTGGCAATAAATAATAATTTCACATATCCAAACAGTTATTCTTTCATGCATGTAAATAATAGAATGCTGGAAAATGGAAGCCAAAGATGGACAAAGAAGTGTTTCTAGAAGCAGGGCTGCAGTCTGTTAGTTAAACTCATTCAAGTGAGAGATCAGTTAATTTATGTAAAGCACTATTAGTCAAAATACTCCTAAAAGCTCAGGAACCATGCAGACAGCTTCAGGGGTGGGAGTGTGAACAAACCTTGTGGTTTAAAATCCTACTTCACACTAGAACTATTAGTCTTAGGTTAATGAAAAGAGTTGCCTAATCCTTTGTGTGTCTTCAGCATTATTGTTTCAAGACCTGATTCCTACATAGCTCCAAATGCAGTACCAGCACCTTTTGATACAGCGGAAATTCTCTTACCTTTGAAGAATGGAGTCCACATTAGCAGAAGAATCATAGAAATTGATAAAGAAAATAAGTCACTGAAGGAAAAAGAATCAGTAAAAGGAAAATTGGCTTCATCGTGGCTCAAACCAGGACATCCATAACCATGACAATAAACTTCTGGAATTCCCCCTAGACACTACTGAACAAATGCAACAAAGTTGGAAAGCAGCTTCCATGCTGACCTAAAGACTGACTTTGGTTAATTTGCGTACTTATTTATTTACTTATTATTTATTTATTTATTTATTTAACTCAAAAGAGTAATATTTAGTAAGTAGACTAGACACTGATGTAAAATACTACTATTTACAAAGCTACATACTACAGGTAGAGTTCATGTCCTCAGTCCCATGCTCACGTGCTCTGTGATGATGCCTCCTGGAATGCAAAACAGCCAAAGTAGTAGTAATTTCAAAATCTATAGATCATTTGCATCTTTCATTTTAATGCACTCAAATAATAGTACCTGGAAGAAAAAAAGGTTCCCTAACAGCCTGCTGCCACAGGGACATTAAGACAACATTTTCCAACCAGTTCCACCAGTTCAGCTGGTTAGTCTTGATGAAATTTCTCAGTTACTCAGAAAAAACTTCAAAACTGGTCTCTCTTCCAAATGTTAGCAAAGAATGGGTATGTCTACGACTTTCTATGTGTGAAATTAAGAGTGAGCATTTTTTTCCTTTACTTTTTTTTTTAGCTAAAATATTGTGTGTGGTGAAAGAGCACTTAAAAATTTTTACTGCCAAATTAATTAAAGTTATGAAAATTAGAGGAAAAGTGCAATTGTAACCTGAAAATGTGTCTGACAAATCTGGAAAATAAATAAATAAAATAAATCTTTACCAGAGATTTGTTAGTCCTGCTTTCAGTGTGTCAGTGTGGCCTTTCTGACAGAGACTTCTGATGCTTCAATAATGTGTTCAGATCTACAATTATTTGTTTGCATTCTTGAAGAGAGATATACAAAACAATTCTGAAGTCCTATTTTACTAATATACAATAATGAAAATGAAATATGAATAATATAGTCAACTGTGTTATAGATATGAAAAGCAGTGCATACCTAAAACTTGTACCTATAATACTCTCTTGACAGTAATATTACAGTTCAGTTTTGGCAGCTGCATTCATTATTTCTCAGGCAAAGCTGGCAACAACTCAAAGTCATGGAAACATCGGGCAAAGTCCAGCAGCCCTTCACTTAGGCAACATGTCTATTTAAATACAAGATTTGACCTACCTTTTAACCACATAAAAATGGATGACCTGGACAAATGGACTATCTTAAACTTCCTGCAAAATAAGATAGACTTCTTGTTTGCACTATTTAATATTTTTATTTCCCTTTCATTGCTGAGGCTGTAATGAGCATCAGTTACTACATGGTGGCTCAGCTCCAAAACAAATCATTTAAAATCCCCCTCTCTATTGATTTATATTAGCATTTATAGATGGCACTCATTTCTTTATAGAGCCTGGGATCTCACCGTAATTAAGTTCAAATGTAAAATAAGCAATTACATCCAATATGGTTTGTTGCAATATCCTGCAAGGTTTCTTGCCTAATGCTTACATTCAGTTTAGACCTCATCTCATTGCCATTCTAAAAATTCTAACCAGACAAACCAAATGAAACCAAAGAAATAATCATAGCAAAAAAAGAACAGTGGTGAAGGCATGTATTCGGCCTGGAAATTAGTATGGAATAGGTTTGTCAAAATTATAGCGTCAACATTGTATTAGATGACACTCTTTTTGGGGGGAGTGCTATTGTATGTAAGCCTTTCTAGCTCAGTGGTATCTTTCTCCTGAAAATATTTCAATCACAACTGGAGAACATTAGATTATATTGTTTTATCTCCAAGTCCTCCAATGCTCCTGGATGCATGGTAAGTTATTCTCTTTTGTTCTCAGGAGACAAATTTATACGTTAATTACAGTACATTAATGCAATTCTAAATTAATTCTGTTGATTCAAGACCACAAATACCTTTAATGGTAAATGGTAAACACTGTGCACAGTAGCATCTTCCTGCTCATCCTCAGAAAACTCCAAGGCCACTTGAGTCTTGTCAAACAGGTCTTGCCATCAGAGCAGTCCTGCCAGGAGGAAGGAGTAAGGACTTCTCCTAATTGACCCTAAGCCTGGCAGGAAACTTCTGCCCTAGGATATACTGAAGCCTCAGAGAAAAGTCTGAGTAAGGAAGATTTCTCATAGTAGCCCATGCTTTGTTTCAGCAGCTTCTGAAGAACCCTGCCCTTCCCAAGGGCACCAGCTTTCTCACTCTTCCTACCCTAATCCCAGCCTTAACCCTAAATCTGGTCTTTTAGTATACTTTTCCTTAAGTCTTTCTGCTAGTCCTTGAAATTTAACTATGCTTTTGAAAACCATAACCAAATTAGAGATTCTGGTTTTCCTTACCTACTTTATATTTTATTATTGTTTTAAATTAAACTTCATCTATGTATATGGTACGTGTCATGTGTGAGCTTTAATTCCTGGCAGTCCTAGTCTAAGTCATAGAATGCCAGGTTGGAAGGGACCTCAGGGAACATCTGGTCCAACTTTTCTAGGTAATATTATAGGTCATATGGGGTGGCTCAACAGCCTACCAAGCTGTGACATAAAACTGTCCAATGGTTATTTTGTACTTCTATCATCATTTTTCCCTGAGTCCCAGGTCCCAGAGTGACCTATAGAGTGTTCTTCAGGAGGTGTCAGTTTTCTGAATAACACAAATTTCCTGCTGTAATTCAGTAGTTTAATGAAAAGAGTGTAATATTGATCTGGTCATTTTAACTGCTTCTGCACAACAATGAGGTAGTGTAAAATTGATATATAATTGTAGAAACAAAAGTTATCTTTCCAAATTTGCAACTTCTCTGTTTTATTTTAGGTTTACATTAGTCTTCATTATGATGTTTCTTTAATTAATTATATTAATTATAATTGGAAATAATATCCAAACAATAACTTATACTTCTTTCTACACCAGGCAAAGAGGACACAATGAATCTGATTCAAAACCAAATAAGTTGGTCCAGCATCAGGACCAATTAGAAATGATCCCTTAACTTTGCCACTACTTTTGCAATGCTACAAATTGCTCTCAGATAATTCGCTGGACATTTTTGATAGACCATGTAGAGGAATCGAATCATGCTGTCGCGATCCATAACCTATTATATCTCCTTTTTGGAGCGTATTTAACTTGTCAGGATCTGCTGAGAGCTCCACACGTGGCGCTCGCCTCTCACAGAGGAGCAGTAAGCTTCAGCACTGACTTTTCAAGTGAGTAACTTGCTCAGTACTTACTAATATTTCCAATAACAGCAGCCAATCCCCAATCAGAATTTACGAATGCACAGTTTATTGTGGGAGAAAATAAAACAATTTTGGGGCAGGAGGTTCTAAAAGGGTAATTAAAGCACATACGAGCTGTGAAATATCTTTTAAGCATCAAATAACAAGAACTTATGTCTTAATACTTATATATGCGTACACCTTAGTTACACACCTTATTTACTTATTTATGAGGGAAGGAGGAGGAGGGATATGCCCAACGCTTGTCCCATATAGGGTCACGGTTTGAGTACAAGTAAGACAGGATTATGCCTTCCCCTGCAACCCGGTTAGGACCAGGGGTGGCAGGAAAAAGCTGTGGCGACGGGACGGGACAAGCTGGGTCAAGCCGAGTCTGGCTGGAGCAAACTGGACTAGGAGAGCCAGGACTAGGCGAGCTAGGACTCGGGCTGCAGCCGGGGACCTCACAGCAGCTCTGCAGAAACGCGCCGAGAAGCGAGCGGCAAAAGTGCCGAGAAGCGAGGAGCAGCACCTTCAGTGTCTGCGGAACAGCGCACCAGAAACGAGGAGCACAAGAGAGGGAAAAGCGCACCGCGCTGTCTCTTTATAGGTTTCCTTCGCTCCCTATTAGCCGGTTTTGTATTTCCGGGCTTTTCAGCCAATCAGACGGGACCTTGTCCCGCCCTTGCAGCCGTTCGTCTGGCCACGGCTCCTCTCCCGCAGCAGCTGCCCCCTCGGGGCATCAGGGAAGGCAGCAAGGAGAGGGTTCAGTGCACGTGGAGCAGCCATCTTTAAGTCAGTTATGTCTGCTGACCTAAAGGGCATTTCATGTTCGTGTGAGGAAAGACCTGGTCCTTCACACGTGCTTTAAGCTGCTGGTTTACTAAGTGACAAGGCATTGTTTCTGTGATAAGTGTTCTGACAGAATAAAGCTTAACACATTTTACACATACTTCTCTTAATATTTAAGAGAATATTAATATTTTATTTAATATCTCGTATATTTAATTTCAGCAAACAATAATGCCAGTGAAGCTTGATTGCCTCAGCATCTGCAGAAACAAACACAAAATAACTGCATATTTCTGAATCTAGCTCATTTTAAAACTAACATAAATACAGTACTGATAGCTTTTTGTACTACAGATCAACTGTAAATTTTTTTTTTTTTTTCCTCTCAGTAAGAACCGGCACAGATTTACAGCTTCAAGCAACTTCACTTCTATTTTGAAGTCCTGGTTAAACATTTTAAACACCTGAGTAGTCTTACTCAGACTGATAATACAACTGACTTAACTTTGAACTCAGGAGGACTACCCTTCTGAGCAAAGTTGCTCAAGTATAAGCACTTGCAAGAGTGAGCATTGCATTTGTTTTTCTGAAACAGTTTAATTCCTGATTTTACCTTATAAAGGCTAAAGGAAAGCTTAGAGAAGATGATGCATTTTTGATAAAAATATTAAGAAAATTACTTTATCTATGTAAATCTATGTTCTATCTATTTATCTATCTTGTTCTTTCGTTTAACAAACAGATGTCTTTTATAATCCATATATAATAAATTTTAAACTATATTTTTAATTAGAATGCAAATAGAAATATAGAAAAATATAAAATATGCAAACTGTAGTAGTTCTGTAATTACTAGGATTATTGAGCAGAGAAGGACAGAAATCCTCAAAGCATTATTTTGAAAGTGCCAGGTGAACCTATGGAACAAAGGATATGTTTTTCTATGACATATTCCTGTTCTGAAGGAAAATAGAAAACATAGATATCAGTAACAAAACTACTATTAAGCTCGCTTATTTCAGGATCAAGTCCTAAACAGCAAAACTTGAATTTAAAAAAATAAAAAATTCAAGAGGGTTTTTTGCTTTATTTGAAATTCCTGACAGAGCAGTAAAGAAGAAAGAAGTGGCAGCCAGAAGAGGAAAAAAAGTCAAACTATTTCTCATATTTTCGTAAGCAAAATGATTTCAGAATGGACATTATAGAAGATGAAGGGAGGAATAGTGACTGACTTACAGAAAGAAAAAAGCAAACAGTAAAGAGACCTTAAGGACAATGTCCTTCAGTCCCTGGTATGAGAATCTGAGACATGGGCTGAAGTTCACAGGCAAATTTAAAAAATATGTAAGTACTACACATGTATCTAGACTTTACTTTCAGAGAAGACAATGACACCAGCAGTATGCATACATATAGGACATCTGTGAATAAGACACTATTTTTCATAGTGTGTTTCTACCATTGTACCCTTGCTGCCTGCATTCAGTTGACATCTCAGTGTGAGATGCACAGGCTGAGAGTCAGACCCCCAAAAGGTACCTGTTCAGAAGACATGGATTCAGTGGTTACCTTGGCAACAGACACGTGAAAGATCTCAGAAGAGCTTTTTTCTCACATATTCATTTTTTCTGCTGAGAGTATTGGTTCATTTGCATATGTAGGTTAAGGCTGCAAACTTTTATCAATCAAACTACAGGTGCACAGTTTAAAGTCTGACTTCTATTATTTTCTGCTTTCAAGCAGCTTATGATGAGCATTTGCTGACGAATGGAGAGACTGGTATCTGCAAGAGCATGCATTTCTGCTAGAATTTATACAAATCTTTGCTGAAATTTACAGATAATTTACATGGACTTTTGAAGTAGGGAAAAGGCCTGCATTCAGTTGCACAGAGAACTGCCTAAATAAGAAAATGCCAGACTGTATCTTCCCAAAATTTTGGACTTCATATACATGTACATGCATGTTTAATATAAATAGCCATAGTAGAAATTACATTATTATTACTCAGAGTTGAAATAGTTTATAATTTTTAAGTATTAGCATCCCTGTTTCACAGGCACAGAAAATTGTCTCAGACACATAAGGTAAATTGTGTTAGTTGAAGTCTCCGCACTTTGGAATCAGCCTCCTTTGGAATAAACTTTGAATGTTATGAATTGTTGCCTTGTTACAGCAGAAATTTATAATTTATCTGCAAATATAATTATATTATTATAAATGATCTGGTTTAAACATTCAGTTGTTTATCTTATCACATATTAATATCAGTATAATCAGAAATTAAGAGAGAAGAAATGTGGGCATTATCCTCCTTCAAAACTACAATTAGGTACACGTTTGGAAGCTCACTTTTTTCATTTAGACCCCTTATAGTTCCAATTTGATTATGCTCTTCATCACGTCACATAGACAAACCTGTTTCATTTTTGTTGGCATAATAAATGGTCTAGGAGCAAATCTAAAGATTGCTGCATTTTTAGGTTTTTTTGCAATCTTTTCAATGTTCTGAGTGAGTGAAGAATCAGTTTACAGGATAACTATTCCCTCTGCTTCATCTCCATAGCAGAAATAACCTGAGACACTAGTGGCCTTTTCAGCTTTGGAAGGGACTTGTATTTGTATTTCAGAATCAGAATCAGAAGCTTTTTGTGTGCCTTCACCTCTGGGCTGTTTGTGCTAGTAACTGATGGTGCTAATAAACCTCATCCTATGTGGGACATAAAACCATTATCTCCCATGAATTGTCATATAAGACCACTGAGGGTGGAAAGCAGAACCTGTTGTACTAATGGAAATGTTTCTACTTTTTAGCTGGCCTTGACATAGGTTTTATACTTTTGCAGTTTCTACTGACACATTACACTAACCAGGATGCTTTTTTTTTTTTTTTTCCCCCTGTCAGTTCAGGTGTGTTCCTTATAAGTGAGTATTATTCTTAATGGAAAGTATCAGAAATGCAAAACTATATTTAGAGTACTTCAGCTTGAAATAATAAGTAAGCTTGAAATAGCAAATATTTGATAGGGCTGTTCTATAACTATTCACTTTGTTTTGACTTTTTAGTTCTCTCCCTGTCTCCATCTGTATCAATTTTTTTTTTTAAAGTATTTTTACTAAGCTGTACACATGGCCTTTATAGTGTTTCTGCTGTGTTTTATTTTCCAGCACAATAACCATGCTACTGTACAGAAAAGCTAAATGTGAAGGATAGGTAATAATTTGTCAGTGTTTCAAGCAGAATTCAGGGACATTTCAGAATATTTTTTGTGCTTTGGGCTTCCAACTTTAAAATGTGATGTATAATTGACATTTTGATACTTTGAGGCCATGGTGTATTCTCACACTTCCATGAAAAAAAACAACAACTTGCTGACACAATCAGGAAACAGATGGTGACAGAGATCTTGTATTTAATATGCCAATCATTATGCTTTACTTGCATATTATCATCTCATTCATGAGGCCACTATATGAAGGAATTTTGCTATGCCTCTGCAAATCAATCAAACAGTCTTAATATTTTTTAAAAAATATAATTTAGGTCTTTCTTATTTTTCTATGTTTCATTATATTTGTGGTGGATTGTTTATGCAAATTTATTACACATGAAAAGATGCTTTGACAGTCCTGTGGCTAGAATAGATGTCAGCAATGAAATACACACTATAGATAGCTTCAATAGAGAGACCAAGAAATTACTTGGCAACTAAAGTATCCACATTTTCCATACTTTGCTGTGGTCTTAACCAAAGGCAGTGACATAGTAAGACACTATGAAGGATTATGTCGAGTAGGAGGATTTATTTTGTAAGGTGGCCTCATATCTACTAAGACCTGGACTTCAGTCAAAATTTCTGCTCAAGAAAACCACAGATGGCAGATTACCAATATATTTCAGTTAGAGTTAGCACTGGATTTGAAATCACTGAGTATCTGAGCCAAGCAAACCTCTTCTTCAGCTCTGAAAAAAAGACAATTTCCTTGGAGAGTGTCTGACTCAGAGTCCCATCATATAGGACTGAGTTCATCTGCTCACAAACTGAGCAAGGACCCTCCTTGGACAGCCTGATGTCCTCTGAAGATGGTTTAGGCCATTATTGCAAGTGGTAAGAAAAGGCTGGCTCTTTCTCCTTTATTTCTATGTTTTAATGTCCAGAGAAACATCTTCCTTCAAAAATGCTAAATATTCACATTTAGAGGAGTTTTGGTATAGTTAGCACAATTTATTTATTTTTTTCTCTCTCACTTCAACTCTCTATCTGTATGTTTCTCAGCTTTTAAAAGGTATAACTTTCCATTTAAATAAGTAAAAAATTCTCTGCAAAAGGAATCACACAAGCAAGAAGACACAGCATGTAGTCTGACTTTTAGAAGTGCCACGCTACCTGGGACAGAACATGTCTCTGACTTGGTTATAGTTAGATGGTACATATAGTTAGATGGTACATATTTCTCCTGAAGTTGATGGAAATATACACTGGTTTTCAGCTTCTATAAGAAGAGGACTGTGGGGAGAAAAGGGAGAATGGTTTGGGGCTGAAACTGAGAAAATAAGCTATTTCTGGAGGAGAAAAGGCAATTTTACACCATTGTTCAACCCAATCCATTGTCATTCCAGGCACAGCATACTTCAGCAGCTATTTCCATGAGACAAGTCTCCTAAGGAATAAGGTGGTCATAAGTGCAATAAAAGTGATGCTGTGTTTCTTTCATAAGTGTCAGAATACAGGGCTTATGGTAGCCTTTCAGCATGTCATTGTTTCTTACCCTCTTCAAACCCCTTTTCCTGATATCCAGACATTTCAGAACACTTGCAATGTGCTATGTTAGACCAGATATTCACTGACTCGTAACTGGGAATTCTGTATCATCTTTATTTTATTGTCTTCTCCTCATCATGTGGCATTCTTCATCTAGGAATGCATTCTGTGTTCCTTTTAATTGGTTAAGAAAAAAAACAAACAGCAAACCCAGAACCCCACCAAGACCAATACAGCACTGTGTAACAGTTGAGCTGTTCTTACATACAGGGTCAGATTTATTGTTTGTTTCATTACTTATCAAAGACAGTCGCTTACACACCTTGTACTATCTAAACAGCAGTCTCTTGGGATGTCAAAAGTCAAGGTTATATCAGCTCTTGACTTTATCCAGACTCTATGATGTACAATGTCACTGTAACAGAACACTTCCTCTTTGTTCTGGGGGAACTTGATTCATAATGAGCCCATCTAGGGTGTACTCAGATTGTGATAAAGAGCTCTACACAGAGGCTCCTATTTCAGAGAAACAGATGTTGGCCTTGATTAGAGAAAAATGACATCATCCAAGGGAGAGGGGAAAAAAAAGCAATGGGAAAGGAAAGCAAAAATAGAAAAAAAAAAAAAAAAAGTGGCAACCAGACACAAATACATTTGCACATATTAAGATGTTCTAATAAGAGCCAAATTGATTTGACATTCAGTGGCAGTTTGAAGCCAAAAAAAGGAAAGCAGCCTACAAAAGGCCCAGCTCATTGTTTATGGAGTGTCATACTTCATCATCTGTGAGACCAATAACAGTGATGGGAAGACCTTTAAAAGCAGGGAGTTTGCACAGAATGGCTGTGTGGATACCACTGATGTCAGATCCAGTAGAATGATTGTGAGATATTTCCTGAATTGAAATCATGTTTGTCAGATGAAGTAGATGCTTTCTATGGCTTATATCTTTGAGAAGAGGATTTGGTACATTGCTAGAATTCTTGGCTGATTTGTCCTAGGCAGACACAAACACAATACTTATCCTGTGATTGGTACTGATCATCAGGTTTCCCTGAAGAAAAATCATATCACAGAAAAAACAATACAAAACACACAAATGCAGCTTCCAGTACATGGCAATTAATCTCTTTGTGAAAAAGAACTTTTCACAAACTACTTTAAATTAATGTAGGCACCCCTTTCATCATACTGACTTTCACAGATAACTTTGCAAGTGTTTTTTACAAATGCATTGTCCTGGTTTGAGTCAGGATAAAGCCAATTTTTCTTTTTACTGATTTTTTTTTCCTTCAGTAAGCTCTCTTGTAACTAGCAACAGTGTGTTCTGCTAGGCTAATAAGACAGTGGAATGTTTTTCTAACTACTGAGGCTTCAAGGCCGCACCTGCACTCTGCCAGCTCAGACACTATGGGGAGATCTGTAACCCCCCCGTAGGAGGCTGAGTTAGATGGACAGCAAAATTGGCCAAAGATATTCCATTCCATATATCTACGTAGCTCAGAGGAAGGTCAGAGATCACAGAAGACAACTTCCTTCCCTTTTCTTCTCCCCTTCTCTTCCGTCCTTGGCCGGTGTCCAGGGAGGACTCTGTTCATCCATCACCGTCGATCCTCAGGCTCCAGCTCTCCTGACCCCCATAACTCTCTGCTCTGTTCCAGCAGCAGCTCCGGGATTCCTCGGGACTCTTCCCAGTTCAGGGAAGTGCTGTGGGAGTTGCTGGGGTGGGGGGAGGTGAGAGGCTTTTTGCCTACACCTGAATATATCTGTATATAATTGTATATATTTTCTTGTATCATTCATTAGTGTTTTAATTAAAGCTGTGTAGTTTAGTTTTCAATCCAGCCAAGTCTCTCTCTTTTTCTCTCTCTCCTTCCCTACCTGGGTTGGGGGGAGGGGGGATCGAGAGCATTGTTGTCGGACCTAAGTCAAACTGTGACATGCATTTTCTTACATTTTCATCAAAATAGTGGATCTCTGTCACTAGTATATTTCAGAATATATTTTGTCCATCTCTGCTTTTAGTTAGAACACCTGGTGAGGGATGACATGTTTATCAAGTGTTGGTGAATGCCAACATGAGTTAAATAATCCTTCAAAAAAATGTGGATGCTATAGCCTTGTAGAGGAAAGGATATGTGTAGAAAGCAGTCTCTCTGCCTTCTAGCTATTAGTTCAATCTAGATATCGAAATATTGATATTAAATTCTGATGCTACTGTTTCTGTTTAGATTTCACTAGAAAATCTGCTTCTTTCTTGGGGGAATATTCAGGAATATTCTTCTGGGTCTCAATTCTCTAGTGGCTCACTGGAATACAAAAAGACAGTGATCTCAAATTAGTAAATCTTTAATCACATTTTACATATAGTACCTGGTGTGGCTTCATAACTCAAAAAGTACTATCAGTGTGAACAAAACTAAATGATTGGAACAAGTATGAACAAAAAAATTAAAAGACAAAACATGTTTCTTTCATCAACATTATGGATGGCCAAACCACTCAAATGGCATATGGCAAAGGCCGGGACTGAAAGGAGCAAAAACCACCCACTGTAGGAGAAGAGCAGTTTCAAGACCATCTAAAGAACCTGAAAGTGCACAAGACCAGGGGATCTGATGAGATCCATCCACAGCTCCTGAGGTAACTGGCTGATGAAGTTGCAAAGCTGCTTCCCACTATATTTTAAAAGTCATGGCAGTCTGGTGAAGTTCCCACTGACTGAAAAAGAGGGAACATGACTCCCATTTTCAAAAAAGGAAATTACCCAGGAAACTAAAAGCCAGTTAGTCTCATCTCTGTGCCTGGCAAGATAATGGAGCAGATCCTCCTGAAGGCTATGCTAAGGCACATGGAAAATGTGGAAGTGGTGGGTGGCAACCAGCATGGCTTCATCAAAAGAAAATCATGCCTGACAAATTTGGTGGTCTTTCATGATGGGGCCACAGTGTTGGTGGACAAGGGGAGAGCAATTGATGTCATCTATATGGATATGTGCAAAGTGTTCAACTCTGTCCCACACAACATCCTGGTCTCTAAATTGGAAAGATATGGATTTGATGGATGGACCTCTCAGTAGATAAGGAATTGGCTGGATGGTTGTGCTCAGAGAGTTGTGGTCAATGGTTTGATGTCCAAATGGAGGCAAGTGATGAGTGGCATTCCTCAAAGTTCAGTACTTGGACCAGTCCTGTTTAACATCTTGGCTGGGGACATGGAAAACAGGATTGAGTGTATCCTCAGAAAGTTTGCTGACAACAACAAGCTGTGTGGTGCAGCCAGTACACTGGAGAGAAGGGATGCCACCCAGAGGTACCTTGATAGGCTTGAGAGGTGGGCCCATCCCAACCTCATTAAGCTCAACAATGCTAAGTGCAAGGTCCTGTACCCGGGTTGTGGCAACTCCCAGAGCATATACAGGCTGGGTGACAAATCAACTGAGAAAAGCCCTGAGGAGAAAGAGTAGGGGGTGCTGGTTGATGAGAAGCTCAATGTGAGCTGGCAATGTGCACCTGTGGCCCAGAAAACCAACCATGGCCTGAGCTGCATCAAAAGAAGTGTGACCAGCAGGTCAAGGAAGGTGATTCTGCCTCCCTGCTCTGCTTTCGTGAGACCCAACCTGGTGTATCCAGTTCTGCAGCCCCCAACAGAGGATGGATATAGAGATCTTGGAGCAAGTCCAGAGTAGGGCCATGAAGATCATCAGAGGGCTAGAGCAGCTCTCCTATGAAGACAGGCTGAGAGAGTTTTTCAGCCTGGAGAAGAGAAGGCTCTGGGGAGACCTTATAGCGGACTTCCAACGCCTGAAGGGGCCTATAGGAAAGCCAGGGAAGGACTTTTTACAAGGGCTTGTAGTGATCAGAGAAGGGGTACTACCTTTAAACTGGAAGAGGGTAGATTCAGATTAGACATTAGGAAGAAGTTCTTTACTGTGGTAAAGTAGGTGAGACACCAGAAAAGGTTGCCCAGAGAAGCTGTGGATGCCCCATCCCCAGGACACTGTTTAAGTGTACAAGGCCTGACTGGATGGGGCTTTGCGCAACCTGGTCTAGTGGGAGGTCTCCACCCATGCAGGGGAATTGGACCTACATGATCTTTAAGCTCCTTTTCAGCCCAAACCATTCTATGACTAAAACAAAAAATTAGTGTTTTTTGCAAACCTTCTGTGGAGAACAGGAAGGGCACGTCACAAAAGCATCCCAACTTTTGGGGGCCTCTATGACGCCGTCAGTTCATGACACCTTTCATTTTGTTTCCTGCAAATATTTGGTCATTAGCATGACCACCCACCAAAATAAAGAGATTGCCAGGTCAAAATATTTAAATATTCACAAAAAACCTATTGCATCAATATTAAATATTTTATCCGTGACATATGAAGACAGTGTACATTGGTTAGGAATTATGTATGCAAATATACTTCCTGCTGTGTTAGCTTCATGTTGTAAATAATGTGATTTTCTTTTGCCATATTTGGGAGACTTAAAAGCCACATTGGAATAAATTAAAGATTTTTCGCTCTGTGATAGTACCTAGACGTTCAAGGCTGAATCTATTCTACCACAGCCGTGACTTCAGTTTGCAGGAGAAATGAGGTTGCTCTGTGTCTAGTGTCCACTCATTTAGCAGTCAGTCTGAAGTCCTACTATCATAGTATTTAATTCTGCTGATTTAAATATTGAAATGCAGACAGTATGATAGGCCCTTCAACAAGTGGATTTCGCTTTTCTCTGGCTGTAAGTGTCCTCACGGATAATTGTGTTGTAGAAAAAGTAAAATGAAATCAGTTACCGAAGACTGAAGAAATGCATTGCTACCTAATTCTGTTAAAGCATTTAAAATGTTACCTTTTAGGATTCAGTGTCAGAATTACAACACCACAGAAGTGAATGATAGCAATTTACATTTCCCTTAGAGCTATTGTTTCACACTGTCTGAAGATCCAGGCTATGTCTTTCACTGCTGAGAAGTGATGTATTTTACATCAAGCAATGTAAACTTTCATAAATTAGTGAAAACAAGGAAAGGACAAATTTCACTGTAATGCAGTCAGTCAAGGTTAACCTTAGGCCCACATCTGATATATTGACAAAATATAAAGAGAAATCACATTATATTAAGAATCAAAATATAGTCTTTCCAAGAAAATATTGTATTGATCACCTTCTGCTCACATTGGAATCTTCCCTCCACAGTTCTACAATGACAAAATCTGAAAATACATTTTCTTTTTGATTTTTTGCATTTCTTTCCATATCTATCAAAAGTAATAGTTTTAATAGGACATTCTTCTGAAAAAGAGAGAACCAAAGCAAGCAGGCTCAATGTATAAAATTTGCAGGTATATTACAAAAATAATGCATTGGTAAAAATTAAAATTATGTATATTAGTTACAATAAAAATATTTTTTTGCATATTTACTGTCTGCTTTCTGTGCTATATCAAGATCAAATATTATTTATATAAAAATTCCTAAGTTATCTTGAAGACTGAATATGCCAAATTTCTAATCTGGTCATGGACAATTTATATATTAAAAAAGTGACACAAAGTACTTTTCCAGTTTAATTTTTCCTACTAGTCAACCAGGTGGAAAAGTGTTTTCAAGTAGTTGACTCTGCCATGTTCATCAAAAGCACCAGGGACACCTGATTGGGATGTTTAATTACCAGGTGTGAAACAGCTGTTTCATCTAGAAGTAAGAGCTGGCCGAGTCACTAAAGTTAGACTAATAAATCAATATTGTATTTTCTTGTGTTATATGATGATCTAATAGTCTGGATAATGTAGGGATTTCTTTAGTCTTCAGATTGTCATTTTTCTATTAGTATCTCTAGGACATAAAAGTACACACAAGGAATAGAATTAAGCCCTACAGTGGTGAAAACATTTCTCTGATCTATTCCAAAAGTGTTTCTTTAGATTTTTTGCTCTCCAACACAATAAGCCTTATCTGCTGTATTGTCATGAAAATATTTAGTTTACATTCTTTTTCCTTCCAGTGCCCACAATTGATTTACTTACATTCTATACAGCTAAGTCTCACTGTAAATTATTTTATTCCATTTATCTAACTTCATCTGAATTGCTTAGTAAATTCCAGCCTGCTGCTCCTTTCACAGCTCAGTAGAGTCATTGAGCCTGCACAGACACTGCTAAACACAGTCTGAAGCAAACTGGCTTAAACAGGTATAATGAAAGCCTCATTGTCACAAGTACTCTTTACTGCTGATGGCAAAAAGACTGGATGGCATTAAAATAACCAATGTAAGATTTACAGTTAGGTAACTAAGAGAATAGATCCTGAGCTTTGTAAACAGGACGGGTTAAATACAGACACCAAGATAAAGCAAGCAGCGATACAAATTTTCATTATAAAGCTTCAGGGTAGTTTTCTTATCAAGCAAGTGTAACTACTGACTACAAGCTCTCCTCCTTACAGATCGGTTATTTTTTAAAGAAAATTTTTTCTCCTGCTTGGGAATCTAGTAAATTACTTTCAAGAGGAAGGATAGACAGACAAGAGGAGTTATCCTGGAAGACGACTAAAATACAAGTCCCTTTTCTCCTTGTCTTTCCTACCACCCTGTATGTCACACTCTTTTTTCAGTGGGATGTTTGGAAGCACATTTTCTGAAAGAGATCTCAGCCAGTTAACCTTCAGTCATGCCAAACTGCTCATTTGCAAGCTGTGCATTCCCTAACTAAGGCTAGACTTAGCCATCCTTGCACAAAACTATGGGAGGCTCCAAGATGGCAAGACGGCAACAAAGCAGGAGACGGGTCTAGAGAACAAGTCTTATGAGGAGCATCTGAGGAAAATGGGGGTGTTTAGTCTTAGGAGGCTGAGGGGAGACCTTATTACTCCCTATAACTGCCTGCAAGAAGGTTGTAGTGAGGTGGGTGTTCGTCTGTTCTCCCAAGTGATAAGTCATGCTGCAAGAAGTTCACATGAAATCTGTGTAGTACACATATCCTTTGGGCAGGCTTTCGCTAGCAGAAAGTGATTTGCGTGCCTGTCTCCAAAACTATGGTGGAGGAACTGAATGCAATTCAGTGGCTATTCTTGGTAGTTCAGAGTGGAAACCTAACTTAGATGCTCTGAAGCAGCTTATATTTCTAGACATCACAGAATCTTAGGGGTTGGAAGGGACCTTGAAAGATCTAGATCAACCCCCTGCCAGAGCAGGATCACCTAGAGTACACGACACAGGAACGCATCCAGGCGGGTTTTGAATGTCTTCAGTGAAGGAGACTCCGCAACCACTCTGGGCAGCCTGTTACAGTGCTCTGTCACTCTCACGGTAAAGAAGTTTTTTCTGATGTTTACGTGGACCCTCCTATGTTCCAGTTTGCAGCCACTTCCCCTTGTCCTGTCACTAGACATCACTGAAAAAAGCCTGGCTCTGTCCTTCTGACACTTGCCCTTAATGTATTTGTAAACACTGATGATGTCGCCCCTCCATCTCCTCTTCTCCAAGCTAAAGAGACCCAGCTCCTTCAGCCTTTCCTCATAAAGGAGATATCCCACTCCCTTCATCATCTTTGTGGCTCTGCACTGGACTCTCTCAAGCAGCTCCATGTTCTTCTTGTACTGAGGGGCCCAGAACTGGACACAATATTCCAGATGTGACCTCACCAAGGCAGAATAGAGGGGGAGGAGAACCTCTCTTGACCTACTAACCACATCCTTTCTAATACGCCCCAGGATACCATTGGCCTTCTTGGCTAAAAGGGCACATTGCTGGCTCATGGTCATCCTCCTGTCCACCAAGAACCTCAGGTCCCTTTCTCCTACACTGCTCTCCAACAGGTCAGCCCCCAACCTGTGCTGGTACATGGGGTTTTTCTTCCCCAGATGCAAGACTCTACACTTGCCCTTGTTGAATTTCATCAAGTTTCTCCCCGCCCAACTCTCCAGCCTGTCTAGGTCTTGATGAATGGCAGCACAGCCTTCTGGTGTGTCAGCCACTCCTCCCAGCTTAGTGTCATCGGCAAACTTGCTGAGGGCACACTCTGTTCCCTCATCCAGGTCTTTGATGAAAATATTGAACAATATAAATATTATAAATAATAACATGAATATTGAATAGTACCAGTCCCAGTACCTACCCCTGAGGGACTTCAGGAGTCACAGACCTGTAACTAGATTCTGTCCCATTGACCACAACTCTCTGACTTCTTCCGTTCAATCTGTTCATTATCCACTTCGCTACATCAGGATCAGACATGTCTGAAGTTTCTGCTGTTTCTCAGCAAAAAAAAACACACCTGGGAAGATCAATTCAGACAATGGTAGAAAAAAAAAAATTACATTTCAAAAGTATTAATTGCATGCCACCCTTTGTGTATTGCAGAATTATTCTTTCTCTGAAAACCAAATAATTTTTATTTGGTAGTCATCCTGAACATGACTGTTAGAAGAAAAAGCTTAAAACCAGGGATGTCAAATACCTTTTATAAGGAATCTGCAGCATAGAAAACTTTTCATGATATATATTAAAGAATGAATACACAAAGTGTAAGAATGTCTTCTGTCAAGATACCTGAACTATAAAAACTGATAGCTACAATAAAATTTTCTGCTAGTAGTAGGGACCAGTGAGCGTATTTTATTCCTGGCCCTGCCTGTGCTAAGATGAGTAGTATTCTCAGATCTATGAATGTGTGAAACAAAAAAAACAAAGAGAAAACAACTCTGCACTTTTAAACAAATATGTTTCTTGTATTTTATAAGCAGCTCAACAATTGGGGTTTAGTTGATAATTTAATTAGTAAATAAAAAAATCCCAAATACCATCAAACTAGATAAAGGTAGATTGCTATTTATGGAGCAAATTCTGGTGCTAACAGAAGTAAACTTTACAGCACTGTCCCCCAGTTTTTTTTCTCCATTGCTTTATTTCAGTCACTGAAGTAAAAGGATACAGACAGGAATGTATGTGTAAAGAGATTGGTTCAGTAAAAAGCTGTTTTCTTAGGCAGCTATTATTTTACTGTAGAACTATATCAGAAAACTAAAATAGAAAATAAGGCAGTTTTAGAAGGTATTATATATCCAAATATATCTTTATTTTCTGCATAGTGTGCAAAACAATGGAGTATCATTTGACCACCTGTGAAAAGTAATTTTTTAATGGAAAGAACAGGTTTGTTAGAGTTTCTTTTCCCTTTTAATTAATTTCAAGTTTGCTTTTGCTTATGAAACTAGATTTGATCAGCTAATCAGAGTGTAGAGGTAGTGTTCACTCATTCAGCGATATTCGGCAGTTTTTATTCACTTTTATACTTCATTGCATTTTCACTCTTGGAAACTCATCTACATAATCTCCGTATGGTCATTTCACAGTAAGTGTATGTGACTGTGGATATGCCAGCTAATAATTACCCTAAGCTATCTGAGAATACCTAACTACACAGTGACTATACAGTTATTTCTTAACACTGAAACTCTAGATTGAAAGGCTGGTCCAATACTAAGAAATATCAAGCTGTTTATCAGCAACAAAGACTGTGCCTCTGATTCTCAGCCCCAGCAGCTGAAGCAGAAAATGCCAGTGTTTATTTAAAGAAGAGGAGAAAAAAACCTCTCCTTCCTCTATGCTTGGTTCTGTGGCTGTTGGAGTGAATAGTACTTTTTGTCATTGATTTCAATGGGAATTGAATCTGACTCTCTTTCTCATCCTTTTTATGCTCCATCCTCTTGCACTTCAGGATAATGCTTTATTTACACAATGATTCTTACAGAACTATAGTTTCTGTAGACAAGATTCTGCTGTATTTCCTCCTCTACTGTCTTAGTTTCAGTTTCCCATAGTTTCTTACACAGAACCATGATGTACATGCCTGTATGTATGAACATATAATTTTGTGAGAAAAATAAGAGAGGGAGCAAGACTTCTTTCCCTTGGAAGTTTTGTAGGCCAAAATCTGCAGGTATTTTTACCACAGCATCACAGCTTCCATGAGCCTTGGTTACTGTTTTCCAGCACTACTGTGACACAAGATGACTTACCATAAATCTGCTTCCTTTTTGTCAGAGTAGAATTTGGATTAAATTACTAAGGAAAGAGGTGAAGGCAAATGAAGAAAAGCAGGACTTTTCTCCCTTTCCTCCTTAGCAACTGAGTTAAAAAATGACATTGACTTTAATCACAAGATACCGAGTATTGAATTGTACAGGGTTTTAAAATCTGGCAGAAGAGACAGAAAATTTCTGAATGGGGATAAAGGAAAATACAGAAAATCCTGTATAAAAATGTAGAGGGGGAAAAAAAACCACAACAGTGGGTTTCTTTGATATTTTATACAATATGCAGAAGTAACATTTGGATAACGATTAAATAATACTGAGAAAGTCTACTGTGCAAACAAGGAATTTCTCAGGGTTGCGTACGTGTGTGCTATTTAATTGTTTTGGATTTTTGGTTGAGATTTCTTTTCAAAAAGAATGATGTGATCTAAAAAGAGAGGACAAGCTTGGTTCAGTTATAGCTTTCATATAATTACTACAAACTAATGCAAATTAGACTGTAGGTCTGCTCAATGTACATTTCTGTGCTTGCCAAATTATGTTTGGCAGTGTGGTCAAGCAATAACAGATGCACACTGTGCCTAGTTTTCTCGGGCTGTTCAATAATTAGGAGGGCTATGTATTATAATAAACCACATCCCCTTGGCTGAGATTTGGATGCAAATTGCACACTAATTCACTTCCAAGTTTTTTGGAAGCATACCAAAAGACATGAAAATTAGGGAAATATACTATTTACTTCAGGAAATGTGTTTAAAACTAAATAAGGCTCATTTGTAAGCAGCGTTCATCTATTCCATCCTTGTAAAAAAATTAACAATAAGTTCCTTTTCCTTAGCACTATTTAGTTCAGCGCTAGCACAGACCAGCTAATGTGGCACCTCTGCAACATTCATGGCATCTCTATTATTCTTGTACTGAGAAAGTACAATATAAAAGACAGTTATTCTGCTTTGTATTTCTCCAAGGTATTGCTGAGGTTGAGTGGATGATATCAGCTCAGTGAAAGACTTGAATCACACCGCAATCCAAATTCTTTGCAATCAGTTGAGTTGTAACGGCATTCTGTTTATAGCAGAAAATTAGTATTTTCAAAAGGCTGAAGGTTCTTTACCCTTAGCTATTATACAAAGGCTGAATGGATGGATTTCATTAACAAAAAATAATAATTATTGAAGAAATAGTTAATTCTAGGAAATCCAGCAATATAATGTATTTACATGAGTAAGTACACCTGTCTACAAATTCTGGAGAAACAGAAAATTAAAATAATTGAACTTATTGCTATACATATTAACAGGTAGTTGGGTTGTCCTGAAAATCATTTAACAGTGCAGTAACAGATAACACTCCTAGAGAGAGAAATATAATGCAACCTAAAAGTGATGTAATAAGAGATACATCTCTTGTATTTATTGCTTACTAATAGTATTGAAGTTGCACTGAAGAGACAGGCTCACAGGTTAGGACTTCCCCCGGCATGCTCTAGACAAATACAGGAAAATAAAAAGGCAGTTAAAATGGCAGAAATCAGAATGTTCTTCTGCAGTATTATTTTAAGTCTTTTTTTAAGATAAGATACCATGGAACATAATTTTGTAATCCTTTCTGAGTATTTTAAATTTTACAGTGATGTACAAGAAGTTCTTTGCAAGAAGACAAAGAGACAAAATGTTGCTTGCCAAAAATATAAAAATCCCTTTCAATATATTTTACACTGCCAGCACAATTTTAGTGACTACAGTGTAGTTTTGACATGGGTGACTTAGTTGTAAACTAAAGCACATGGGCACCAGCAGAAATCTTTACAGTGAAAGTCAGTAGATTATTGAAGAAGTCTTAACTATTAAACATTTGATAATGCAGAAATACAGGCATAATGACAGTCAGTAAGTGTCCTAGGACTAAGGTTGTTTTTAAAAGGATAAATCAATGCTGTGATGTGCAGCTATGGCTAGAGTATGGCTATATGTATATCTGGTTTACAGAGTTTTATAGTAGGTGTTTTTACAGTGTTTCTTAGGTGTTTATCCTATTTGATGGTTGGTAGTATTGGGACTGTCTCATCATAGACTAACAGAACAGCAAAAAAATTCCAGTTTCCAGCATGCTGAACACAGAGTTAACTACATACAAGCAGTTTTGGCAAAAGTACTGCTCAATCTGTAAGCTGAATTTGAAAACAGGCTAAAGACTAAACACAGAAAACCTGCTGAAATTGCAAACTCACTTGAATAATTTAAACTAAGGGATTACAAAGACCTTTAGGTGAATTTTGCAAAAATAACTGATTGAGCAACATAGTAGCAGATAAGCCTCAACATAGATAAGACCTCCCTAAAATACTTTAGTGGAAAGAGTCTAAGGTATTTATACATAATGATGTCTCCTGAATTAGTTGTAACCTCTCAGGAAAAAAAAAAAAATCTAGGCATTACTGTAGACAGCTCAATGAAGAGACTTGTTCAGTGGTGATTAAAAAAGCAAATAAGATGTTAAATTGTGTTAAGAAGGGAATAGAGAAAAGAGAAGATTACAATTCCATTATATAAATCGATGGCACATTGATTACTGTATTCAGTTAGACATCTTACTTTAAAAAGACACAAATGAGAAAGTGAAATGAAGTACAATGAAAATGACAAAGGTGTTACTTTCATAGTCACTAAATTATGTCAGCTTCTCCAGAAGCATAAGGGGCTAAGTAGAAAATGTTAATCCTAATTTGATAGAACCACAATCAGAAAGCTAGCCCTTTTTCTAATATTTATCAGATGCAAACTGATCAATTTTTAATCATTTATGAGACTGCTTCTCCATGGTGCCAGTGTTAGATTCAGGAAAATATAATTATGGCATAGGGAAGTTTTTGGACTCCAGTCATTCTGTTGTGTGGAGAATTACTGCACATGTGAAGTAAGTGTAAATCCAATTCAACACCTGAAAAATAATGTAATTTCCATTTTTAATGGAAACCTTCCTCTGAAATGAATCTTTCCACTTAAATTACTAGTTATCCCTGGCTTTTCCCATTTTCTTGCAAAGGGAGGCTAGGGGCAAACTGAGTTTTTGGGGGCTTGGGATTGGTGGTGGTTAATTATTAGTGGTTTTATGAGGATTTTGCTGTTCTTTTTATAGAAACGAATTCATTGAGGTCAGGTAGAATTATGAATTAATAACTATTATGTTGTTGTGTAGCAATGAGGGTTGTTACATCTTGCCTGAACTCTTCAAGAAAGCAGGATATGTAAGTAATAACTTCCATAGACTTGGAGAAGACCTCAGAAAACATCAAGTTTGTGCATATCTATGTCTGGTGAAACAATATGTGTGCATGTTAAACATTGAAAATAGTCCAAGAGCTGCCATTAATTTGAATTGATCTGAAATCATTATCTGGAGCTGCCAGGAAACTGAAAAATGAGTTATTTTCACAACTCTTATCTGAGATATTCTGTATTTTTGAGGACTATACAAGAATGTTGTCATCACTGCTGCTAACTGCAATAGAATATTAATTATTTAATACAGAAAAAAGCACAGAAGATAGGGTGTCTCTCCAATTGGAAGAGACTTTGGTAATACACCTGTACCCAGTTACGCTCCTTGTCTGTATGAGATGAATGCAATTCATGAAGAAGTCTCACTGGAGTGTTATTTAGTAAAATAGTCTTCTAATAACATTAAGTAAACTACATCAAGTTGTGCAAACCTATATAATGACAAAGGTTTAAAAAAATCTGGATATGGGGCAGACCAAACACATTGTTAATTTTATTGGTTTTGCTAGCTATTTTCCTTCAGCAGTTGGCAGCCTTCATGATTTTTTCACTCTATGGTACTAGTGGTGACTTAACAGAATTATCCTAGAATAACATCACCTCTACTGTAGTGTCAAGTGAAAGCCAAGACAAATAAATTAATTTCTCAACATTTGATTCATTCTATGACATGTTAACACCATTACGATTATCATTATTACTTACTGTTTTCCTTATCAGAGTCTCCCTTAATACCTCTGGCAAGTTAGAAGTGAAACTGAACAATAATTTTTAATAATTGACCATAAGGAATCTTTTCAAAATTCATAGCATTCAAAATTTTCAGAGAAAGTTTGGAACATTTATTTTCAAGCATTTTCAGTTTAAAATAACCCATTTTCCCATTAGTCCACTGAAAATTTTGATTATAAGGTGCTTTGCTAAAAAAATTGAGATACATTTTATTACTATTATCAGCATGCATATGTAGATTCCTGTTTACTTTCCTGTTCTTTTATTTTTAAAGCCAGAGCTCAAAGTTGCAAAGGTAGGCAGCTGAGTTAGGTGTTAGATCCATATGTTTGACAATACATCTGTCAGATCAAGGTTTAAATCTGTTTTCTTCTGTAGAATAGCACACTGGGCATAACATCTGTAGATAATTCTGCTTTCATCACTCACATTTTTATTCTTTTTTTAAAGACTTCAGGAAAGTCAGCATCTCTGTTTGCTAAGATGGTATATAGTAGGCTTTGTTCAAACCTGGAAATGCTATAGGAAGGATATAACAACTAAGGGTAAATTGCTCTCTTGCAATACTTGATTTCAGTAGCATGATCTCTTTCAACTCAGGATAAAATACCAATTTTACAATGTTACTCAGGAAAACCCCTCAGTCTAATGACCCTTATTTGTCATCTTCATATTACAGAGCTCACACTGGCAGCCTGTTTTGCTCAAGTATGAGATATATTTCCTATATTTACCAGTGTTACATATTAGTGTTTCTTACCATTATTAGTCAGACTCCCCGTTTTGCAGTTATCCTGCAGTTCCCCATGATAACCTAAATCCAACCTCTAAGATTGTCATCTGTTAGTTGTGGAACTAGCTGAAAAAGTGTTTCTCATTTATATCAGTTCTTCCTCGATAATATACACTGTAGAGAAAGATCATAGGCAAGTGGGAGGGAAATTAAGTATTAATTACTCACTGGAGGAATGGTGTGACATTTGTGAAGAAAAGAAACCTTCCATGAGATATAGTCTGGTTCTCTTTCATTGTTTCACAGAGAAAAAAGGCCAGCAAAGGTATACACACCATTCAAAGCCTAACAAATAAAAGCTTAGATTTGATGTGAGTGGAATGGTCTTACACTGCTCTTTGTACACTGGCATTTTATCACTGGCATTTTCAAGACATGATATCTCTCCTTTTCTCTCCAGCATCATAAGTTTAGTCTTTTCATACCATGAGTAATGTTTTACAAAGAAGTTTCAGGGACTGCTCCAGACTGTCTTACAGTTAAGCAGCCACAACTTTTATCTGGAAAAAACACGTCCAAATTGCCATTAGGCAGAAGAGGTGATTTGACCAATGACTGCCATACCCTCAGTGAAAGTTGTAGCAAATAATTTACCTGGGATGGAAAAAATATGGTCCTTCACTCCTACCTAGTATTACTTCACTTTTTCTCTGTGAAAAAGACTACTTCAGGAGCACTTTTAGGGTAATGAATCTTATTTTCTGAGGTGGTCTCACTGAATCTTAGACCTGTAAACATCACCCCTCGCTATTTCCCAGTGACCTGTTTTAGGTAACATTGGTCTTTGTCATGTTTATATGAATCCTATTGTCAGCTTTCTATCCTCAAAAAAAAGGGAAATGAAGCACCTGGATTGCAGTAAGTGTCAGGTTTGGTCCTGTAATAACCAGTTAATGCTTTGATGATCAAAAGTATTTTGCATAAAGTTTTATATCCTCAAGATTTTGACAACCTTTTCAGTTTTAAAGAAGTGGGATAAAACTATCTCAGTAAGTGGTTAGGAAAGCTGGGGACACTTTTGTTAACTGAGCTGTCATTTTGGCATGATATCAAGTCCGTGGCAGACTCACAGAAAAAATACTGCATCATAAAATAGACAGTGTTACAGAATCTTAGCATGGAATATACCTAAGAACATGAGGTCAACCAGTGCTTGTTATATCATAGAGATTAAAAAAACCAAACCCAACCATCAAACAGCCAAAATCCCCAACCTAGCAGAGGGTTAATTTAAAACTAAGACAAATCTACTTCAGGCAGTAACATTTTTTAAACCTTCCTTTATAATTTTTGCTTATCAAGGAGTGCCCTTCTGGTACATCAACTGAGCCAAGACTGAGTTCTCAAATACTATGATGGCTTCTGTTAATTAGATAGTTTATCTGTGATGAGTTGTTGACACTGAGATGATTTGTGTTAAATAATTTTAAAATATTCTGTGGGGCACTAACTTAGATGCATTGTTTGTTCATATTCCAGGCCCTGGCTTCAATCTTTTTTACAGCCCTCGACAGAAATGAAGTTGATGCTTCAGCAAACTTCTTTAAGTCAGAACAAGTAACATTGCAAAGATATTTTTGAGTAACAGGAAATATGTAATAATTTTGTCTTTTTATACTCTGGGCTTTAATATAATAAAAAATTAAGAACATTTTTTGTAATATTATTTAAATACATTAAGATTTGCTAGTTTAGCATTTTTTTTTATTATTTCTTTTTTGGTGTTTTCCCACTCATAATTCCATCTCCAGTCCCCTAATTCAGGGCAAAATGCAGGGAAGACTGGCAGAATGTGACATTTCGTCCTATATGGGTACTGTATTTTCACACATGCTCTGTATTTTGGTGGGCTCTATTTTCACAGAAAAGATGGATAGGCTGAGGTTTAATTGCAAAATACACTATTTGTCATAAAACTGCAAGCATTGTATTTCAGCAATGCTTACTAAGTACTACACTGTTTAAAATGGAAAAATAACCCAAGGGTTTGTGTGAATGAACCAAGGGTAAACTCAAGTAGGAAGTACTCTAGCACCATAAAAACCAGAGCACAACATTACTTGTTCTTCTTGTTCTTCTACACCATAAATTAGCTCTTCCCTCCTATCTTGCTTCTGCATTTTTATAACTTTCTACCTTCCCATTAGTCTCTTATTATTTTCTTTCCTATTCCCCCTTTCAACAAAAATTATACCCTTCTTTTCTGACTGTTTTTATCCACTTTTCTCTTGTTTGCTTCAACTCCCTCTCTAGTCTTTAAGACCCAAATGCTCCCTTTCCTTCTCAACGCCCCATCCTTCCTGAGTGGGAGTGCTGCCCATGCCGCTATAACACCTCAGACTCTGTTGTGATCTCCATTCTGCATTTGCACATGGATACAGTCCCCTAATTGAGACTTTTTTTTTTTTTTTTTTTTATTAAAAGCATTAGACATTTATATGTAGGAATAACACTTGCAGAGACATTTTCTAGGTTAAAAGTTAAAAGGGATGTCAATCATCATACTTCAGAACACAAACAGATTGCCAGCGTGGGTTGAAAAGGAATTTTCCCCACATAAAATTGTAGAAGTTTGCAATAGAAAAGAACTAATAGGTCAGCTAATCCATCTACCTGCCAATTCAAGCTTCTCTCCCACCATGGATTTTGCTGTTCCTTTAGCCTCTCAAAAATCTGAAGCAATTGGACTGCTAATGCTTCTCTGCAGAGATTACATAGTGCAAGTAGTTCACTCTGCAGATTTTTTTGGGTAGTCAGTCTAAACTTCATTACCTTCATCCCAGTAGTCTCCCATCTATCATATTTCTCTGCCTTACTTTTTACACCTTTCCAGTAAATATAAATTGCTGCCACGGCCTGTTTGATGATTCTTACCTATCCTATTAGCTGCCTTTAGCTAAACAATTATTTTCAGAACCATTTCTTCTTCAAGTTATACTTCTGTAGATACAATGCATATATGAATCATCTACATCACAACTGCAGGCAAACTAGAGCTTCTGTATATATACACAAATATACATTGATAGATTGGTCAACAAGAGTATATGTGGTACATATATGTGGTACACTTACACCCATGCAAAATGAACATGCAGCTAACTATTATGATTCCTCATGAAACAGCTCTTTTAGCTACATGAACATTTCTGCAGTGCTCTGCCTGAATTTCTTTCTTCAGAGGAAAGCTAGCTTTCAGAATCAGGTCTCTGTTTCTTCAATGGTAAAAATGTTGTTTGGGGATTCAGAACAATGATGACTTTCAGTCAAATAAAAAATACAGAGAAAAGCTTTAAAGCTTGACAGGGAGGTTAAACAGGTGAGAGTGCTATATGTCCCTTCCTGAGCCACTTATAAACCATCCCCACAGATCACTAAAATTAGTTAAAACAGAATGCTCCAGAAAATTTTAAATTTCTCATATTGTAAACAAGGGGAAAATTAAAAATATTCCCAGATAACCCCAAAAGAGGCAGGGGAATACTTTGCTATAAAGGGACACATACTCTTTCAGAAGTGACAGAGGACAGGGTGAGAAAGCACTGCAGTGCTGTCGAAAGGCATCACAGGTGAGTCTTCTGTTTTTTGGGGGATTAGTAACATGATGGAAGAATGAATAGGAAGGTATAACTCTTCTTGGACTCTGTTATTGTTATAGTACCTAAGAATTAGAAAACCAGCAGAGAGAATGACAAACCTTGATGCAAACAATTTTGAACTCGTCTCTGCAGTTTCTGTTTTCCAAGACAAATGTAACTCTTCTCTCTTCCAAACTTAATGTCATCATTTTTCTAGAGCTATGGCTTTTGCAAGTGTAAGGCTTTGCTATTGATATATTTGAAAGTCTGTCTTGATGTCAAATCCTAAGCAGCTGTTATCAGATGAAAGTGGCTAGTGACTGCCACTGCACTTCCTAACTGTCATATTTTCAAACTTCATTGACCTAAGGAGATCAGTGGTCCAGGCTGTTCACACAGCAAAAGCAAATTGCAGTGGTCTTCCTGTAAAAGTATGCTGAAAAGCACAATATAGACCTTTTTATTGTAGGTCAATTTCTACTGCAATTTTAACAAGCAAGTAATATGCTTAAAATACAGGTGATGAAATTGTTACTATACAGTATCCTAACCAGACATGTTTCTGTAACTCTGTTTTTATATTTCTTTAGATCCTTTGTAGATTAGCGTAAACAGAATTAATTAATCATGAAAAGCAGCTCCTACAGAGTAAAAGCAGGATTTTAGCTTCCAAAGAAACTTCCCTGCTAGACCTAAAAAATCTTATTTATTGTCAAGCAGTGTCACTCTTCTTAGCCAGCCTTTGATACCATGAGGTGCAGCAACCAAGAATTGCAGCAGTCTGCCTGTTTTTTGACATGGATACAGGATTGAAATATACTGGGCTATTTGCACCATCTGGTACATGCATTTCAGTTGAATGAAAGCAGATGAACTCCTGGGCACTCTGGTGATGAAACACCAGGAGAAAAGGAAACAAAACCAAAGAGACAAAAAAGTGTTAGTGGGGAAAAGAAAGCTGAACTGATCTCATTTCTGGAGTATGGAAGGCCATCTTCTGGGTTTCCTCACACTTGACATGGTTTGGCTCCTCATGACCCATGCCTATATGTTTGACTCCTTGCACATTTGGAATAGGAATGTGTTAGATTAAGCAGAATGTTCTAATGATCCTTTTTAGTTTTGAAATCTAAGGATCTATAAATATGTATATATCAATGTTACTGTGACTATGATTTGCAGCTGTCAATCAGTTTGCCTTTATGGTTGTAAATTTTCATTTTGCTATATTTTTCTTGTGCAGTCTTCTAAAAAGAATAAAACTCTACTCCCCATCTCTACATTTTAGACAGAAGAGTAATGCATGATTAACAGTATGCCGAGAGGTGTCACAGTCACATTAACACTGATGTGTGAACCAGTGGTCAAATGGCAGATTACATGTCTGTCACAACACATCAGGGCAGTGTTCCAGTCTGCCAGCTTTACCCTGCCCAGCTTCTTCAAACAAAGAGTTCTTCTGAAAAATGTAGCACAAAAAGAATGTTGAGCCTTTGGGGGAAAAAGAAGTCTGTCTCACGGTCAAGCTTTTCAAAATCTTAGTAACATCAAATGGCAGCAGGGGTTACTCACAGTCACATAACCTTGCAGGTTCATGGATGCCTATAACACAAATATTGCATATGTGGCCTTATCAAAGATTTTCTGCATGATAACTATATTACTGAAAAAGTACTAAGGCTGGCATATTTCGATTTGGAGAAAGGATGCCAATTCTATCAAGGCTAGAAAAACTCTGACCCAGTTCCAAGAGAAAAAGCAAGGTTTTGGAACATTATTTGAAGCAAGAAGTTTCAGTTCATTGGAAATATCATTGAAAGTGTCTTCCTCCTCTTGTCTTAAGGACAGAATTTTATTTTTAAAGTAGATGGTTAACTAGCTGCTTGATTTCTTATATAGCAAATAGTCACACCTGGAACTGAAGTGGCTTTTAGTGGGTAATGATGTCTGAAGCCAATACATATAATGAAGCGGAACATATTTTCAATCCCGTGGGATATTTTCATACACTAGAAGCAAAATTTTAGATGATAATTGTAATATTGTTTGCAAAATCAAATGTATTTTATCAGGATTAAAAAATGCTTTCTAGGGGGTTATGAACATCAGGCTCACTTGAACAGTGCCTGACTTCTCTCATGCTGTAAGTCCCAAAAGATCTGCTGAACTTTTCTGGAAGTTAAATTGTTGTTCCAGCAGTACTCTTACTGCACTGTAAGCACAAAATAGAATATTAAGGCTAAAATGTTGAATACATTTAAATAACATAGAAGTTAAGTTCCATTTTCAAGAACACCCAAGTCATATAGGTCTTCTTTACAACTTAACATTACATCTGCTGAGGAATATTATCAAAATACTATACTTGTGAGTGGTTAGCATATCAGTCAGTATTTGGACACAGCCCAAAACAAGTAGTTAAGTATTGTCTTGGCTCATCTCTTAAATGTTAATATGTGTTTACTATATTTAATGGACTTGATGATAACCTCTTACTACATTTTAAGCATTGACATTATTGGAATCCCTCCTGACATATAAAAACAAGAACTGAAAGACACAACCCATGTATAGATAGAATATGGAAATTAATAATAACAACAACAACAATAATGTATACATAGTGTGTGTGCATTTTCAATGTGCTATGCATATTACCACTATATAATAATAAAGAATACATAGTCTATATCTTATAAAATATTGCATATTAATTAATAGAAGTATAGTACCCCTTATATAGTGATTATTTGGATTATTTTTTTTTTGCACTGATTCTGCATGGATACACATTTCCACATCAATTATTGCAAAATTCAGTCATTTGTATAATCTTTCAGCTTTTACTAATACCCTCTGCTCCCAATTTAAAATATGGTAGAATACGTACATGTCAGGATCTATGAATTTATACAATGCATAAACATTTATTTTAAAATTAGTATATTGTGGTGATAAGAAGGAACTTTTTATAATTTTCACTTTGTAAATTGTAAAATATTATTTCATGAAGAAAAGAATACCACTGCTTTGTTAGTGAATTGAAGTTCTACAACCTGCAGATGAACCACAATTCACTTTGTCAGTCAGGACTTCCTTTCATAATATTTTTTCCTTTTTGACACTATGAACCTGCTGCTACTGTCATGAGATGGAAAGTTTCTTTCTGTACACATTTTGCTTCTCATTTCTGTATGAATGTATGAATGGCTCTTATGTCTTGAGGCACAGAAATGTTATTTTCTGTGAACTGAATTTAGGTTTCTCAGGAATAACATAGGTATGGCATGTTACAAGAAGAAAAAATAGCTAGAGGGTCTGAATTCCACCTGCAGCTATCTTATTTCTAATTCACTTAAAGTCACTTAAATAATTATTCTTAAGCAAAGGTCTCAATGTATGTTACAGAGCATAAATTAAACATAAATTACATAAAAAGCAACTACCTTTGTTCAGCAGAGTATGGTGTTATAAATTATACAGAAGTGCAATATTTGACATTCAAAAAGCAGATAAAAAAATGTGTACAACATAAATGAAATGTTTTCATTTATATTCATTAATTTTATTCTCATAGTCAAAGCCAGATAATCTTAATTACATTAATTTAAGCTCTCATAAATGCACACTTGAGCAATGTAAACGAAGTATTAGAAAATAGTCTAATATTTTGTTTGTAGGAAGAAAACATGTATATTTGTGTGAAAACATTATGGGGTTGATATCTGGAGTTTATTACCTGTGAGGAACTTTAGCAAAAACAGTAATATAGAATTTTCATGAGCATTTATTATAGGCCAGGTCTGTTTCTTTTAAGTTTCACACATATTCACAATAATTTCTGATGTAGTTTCTTTAACTGTAGGACAGAATTAATGGGAATTATATTCTTAAGTAGCAGTTAGGCAAATAAATAAAGCCCCATTATTTTATTCTGTAGTGTTCACAAAATTGTTACTTAATTGATACCTTTAAGTATCTAGAGCTGCTCAGCATCTACATGTTTAGCAAATAGTATTCCTGTAATGTCTTGTTAGAAACATGCTGAACAACTTATAATTACAAAACACCAGGAAAAATATCAACACTCTAAGTCCAGTGTTTTTCAGAGATTAATTTCACAACCCTGTCTGTGGGTATTGAAAGTATTGCCTGTACTTAGCTGCCAATTACAGACTGAAGCGATCAAAATTACCCGTTAGAGGTTTGGTTTTGCTTCTGTAGTTAATTTCAAAAATTATTTACACACATGGTAGTATTATAATATAATGAGTAATCTGTTAATTATTTTTTACATCTAGGATAATAAAAATATACCAACATTCTAGTTATTAATAGAATTGGCCTATCTTTATGAAACTCATAAAAATACCAAGCTGCCATGATTGTTGGAAAAATTGGCACCAACTCACACTTTCATCTTTAAAATGGTGCAGGGGTTTTTTCTATCCAACTTCTATGAAGACAAGTATAACCTTCAAGTCTGTCTTTACATAACTGCAGATAAGCAGCGTTTAACCCGCCTTAGTTTAAAAGCCTTTCAGCAAATTGCATCATGGCTACACACACTATCTAAAATATTCTTCGACCGACCACATGCTGTGTAAGGGTAACAGTGAAATACTTCATAAACAGACAGAATGCAAACATGCACAAACACACAAACCACTAATGCTGTAAACAACCTCAAGCACAGTACAAACAAAATGCATGCCAAGAAACCTGCTTAAAAAATTGTATTACAGAAAAATACACTTTTAGTGTCTGAAAGTTTATTTGACTACTTATTATACAATAAACAAAAGTATGTAAAGTTCATGATGGCCCTTGAATGAATCTTCTGCCAAGCTCCAGAGACTGTTCAGTATTCACTGTTCATGGACAGATACATGTTATGTATGATCTTCAGGGTAGTTCTATTTGCTCTTCATGCATAAGTCACCTAATAAAAATAGGCAACATACACATGTGTGATAATGTGTCCTCTGTAGGTTTATCACATATATGAAAACCAAGTACTAGGTAAGGATTTGAGTATTCAGCAAACATAATAATCTAAATCATGGAACAATTTATTCCTGATATAAATCCACTAATTTCTATACCACTTTGCATCTCCAGGTAAATTCACTTCTATATAGAATTTACAGATAGAGTTTCAATCCTATTGGGTTGCTCACAGTGCACAGGAGAACCACAGCCATGCTTTTAGAAACACATAGGCCCTCATAATTGCATCACAAAGCCAAGCACTTCAATACTTAATGTGGCACTACTGCCAAGTGAAACCCTTAGCCCATGCGTGGCAGGGAGACTGGCTGCAGACAAATTGGAACAGGATTTATGGCAGTGAAAATAGAGAAGCCTGCTGTTAAGTAGGGAAAACAGAGAAGAAAGTCGGAGCCCAGAACCCGTCCTTCAGGAGTTAGGTCTACCAGTACAGTCTGTATGCTAGAGTTTAGTCTGAGGTTCCTCCTCTCCAATCTCTTCTGGGGTAGGTTGTGAATTAGGACCATTTTAACTTCCAGCTTTATGATGGCAACAAAAATATATGTAATTTCATTAAAATTGCTCCCATATTCTTCCTATATCCTTTTATTACTGATGTGGCAAACAGCAGCACAGTGTTGTGGCAGGCTGTGCACTGTATTTTTTATGAATGGCCAAATATGCAACTACTAACTTTAGTTTTCCTTGGTGGAGCTCTGACTTTGTTTTGTTTGGTTTTTTTTTCTTCTCACACCAATGTTTATGTTCACAAAACCTGCAGGCAGTTCTGATCTTCAGACTTTTGAAAAATTAAGTTACATTGACCAAATGTTTACAGGGAAAACTGGCAGAAGAGGGCAGATTAAAAGGTTGGACCCCACAGTGCATGTCCGGTTTCTTAAGGATAAACCCACTCTATGCCAATATTTAATACCTGGCTGGACACGGGACATCCAGGCTGGAGTTCACTTACAACCAGAGGGCATCAGAGAGTGAGCTGACTGGTAAGAGGTGCTGAGAAGAGACAGAAAGTTCAGGTGCAACACAAATCCGAGCATAGGTTTGCTGGGCTTCCTAATCAATGGTTACTAAGAAATAGAGGTAAAACTTTCAGGGTTTGTCTAGGCTGTCACCTCAATATAAGACAACAGTGAAAAACGTGAATGCTCTCAAAGAAAGCTAGTACCAGAAAATTACTAAAATAAACCAAACAATTTTCATTGACGATTAAACAGACTGTGGAGTGGGCACTGATTTATCAGTTCTGATGACTCATACTGTGGCAATCCAAAAAGTTATCCGTCCAGGCAGGAGAAGCCAGTACCACATGATAGAGACAGGATGTTCATTCCCCAGATGCTGCCCTTTATAACTAAGCATGTTAAAAGAAGTGCAATTAGTGGTCTTGCAAAATAGTACAGAATTTAATGAAAGGTGATACATCATCTCTTCATCCATACTGTTCAGCAGATGCCCCAGGAGAATTATCATTTACATTCAACAAATATTGTGAATCTTCATTACCAGCTTGTTCTGATTAAACTAGTCGAGTTCTAAATGAATTCAATTAAATGGCCATAATTTCTGTGCTCAGAAAAAAACCCACTTGTGAATTAGATAATTTACTTTTCTTTGTTTTTATTAACACTTGTTTAATTTGAAAGTGAATAAACAGTAAGAAGTAAAGATTTTTTTGGTGAATTTTCATTAGAAGAATCAGGCTTGCCAAAAACATGTTGCTGAATACTCTTCAGGAGTAGGAAAGTCTTCAGAAGAAGGCAGCAAAAGAAGCTATCACTTATATTTCAGAATTTAGGGATAAACACAAAACCCCATATTTTTACCTAGGTGGACATTTGAAAGAAGTGGGAGTTCCTAAGGTTTTTTTCCCCAGACCTTTTCCTAAACCAGAATTAAGTAACAAGATATTTACTTTCCTCTTCTTGCCCTTTTGGATCTTGCTTATATACAACTTTAAATGTTCTCCTCTGTTATCTCTACAGCCGTATTTCCCTGTGTCTTTTCCTCAGTGACTGTTTGCCTCTGAAGAATACTGATTAAGATCAACTCTCTATGGTGAAGCAAGAAGCAGGTTTTTTTTCAATTTTTCACTTGAACTAATGATCAACTTGGGACAATCAATGTTACTGCATGATTTCAAATTAAGATTTGATAATTCGATCTCCAGTACAGAATGTAACATTATGCTTTTGTAAATTTAGAAAGGACTTTATTCTCTTGGTAGTATAATTTTTGACACACTTTTTGTGGATTTTTTTTTCTCCTCTAATACAATGTAAGGAAGTTCCTGGAGATACAGTTATCACATTCCCTATTTTTTAATTGGTTACCTACTTGCCCAAATTGTTTTGTAGGAACAATCTGCTCTTGTTGCACTGAAGTAACTTTAGTTTATATGAAAAAAATGGAGTACCTAAAGCTTCGGCTTCGGCGTGGGTATGATCTGCCTAAAAAACATGCTTGATTCGGAAGGTTTTGCCTATAGTGGTGCAAATCTCTTGATACAACTTCAGACTTCAGGTCAGCTGGGGATATGCAAGTTCCTTCATGATAAATAAACATGACTCAGTGATTAAAGATGTTGGTTGACCCAACATCTTGGGAGCTCTGCTACAGAACATAAAGTCGAGGACAGAAGCCTTTAAACCCACATACCCGTGTGTTTATTAATGTCATCCCTAGTGGCAAATGCATTATACAGTTAAAAAAAATAATGTTCTATTTTTTTTTAAACTGGATTTATAAAGTCCAAATGTTTACTTAGAAATTAAACATTTCGGTACTGGGGCCTCTAGGATATGTTGGCAGTGGAAAAACTAACCTGCACCAGATGGCAGAGGTTAAAGAAATACTATAAAATATGGCTTCTATTCATACAATTCTCAGACAAACAGAACCCCAAGCAGAAAAAAACTGTGAAAGTGGAAAACCTTTTCATTTGCTTACATTTCTCTTTGCTACTCAGCAAACCTGAGAGGTATTGTATCATCACGTATCAAGAAAGTAATATGCCAGATTGTTGTAACAGGTGGAATATGTTTGTTTGTAACACATTGAATCTGAAATAAAGAAAGGACCAAAGTTACTAAAGGTTCTACAAAAACATTTACAAAATGTAAGTACCTCGGTTTTGTACCTGCGAAGCTAACTGTATAACTGAGAATTTGAGACAATAGTTCCATTTTGCATACAAAATATAAAAATCCAGCTCTCAGTTTTTTACAAGTTCAGTTAATTTGGCTAGGTGAACATGTAAGCTAAGAAGATACTTCTGCATTAGCATTTTTAATACATCATTTCACAAATTCAAAGGAGAAAATTTTTTTATCTAGATTTCATCCTATTTTTTCTAAATTATATTTCTACACTTCATCCTTGGCTTCTGTATGTGTTTCTAAAGCTCCTTAAAATCACAGCTGTTTTGTAAATTTGATGTACTACACTTAAGCAGCATTTTTTGAATCTCTTATATTTATGATATAAATGCATCCTTATAATAAAACTTCTTGTATATTGTTTTCACTTCAAAAAATGCACTGTGAACCCCAATCTGTAAAGCAAAACGTGTGATATAACCCATTTTCCTGTCATATATATAGTCATGTGATTTTTTTTAAAAAAGAGGAAAATGATATGAACTTGGGCACAATGGACCATGTTGTCAAAAATATTCAGTTGTCAAAAATGCAGATGGCATAAAAGCACAGAAACAGATCAGTTATTGGAGTTTTTTTAATAGGAGCTATTGTGTGGATTTAAAACATTTATTAGGTGCTTAAAAATATGGGTGCATAGCCAGTAAGCTCCTCAAAGATACTTGAATATTTCTTGAAAATCCAGTTTATCTTGACAGTTAGGTACTTAATACCTTGAGAGACATAGTGCAATGTCTGAGACAGAAATAAGTGTTCTCCCACAGAAACAGTGGTTAAAAAGGAAAACAGCAAGGTATCTGAGCAGGGAAAGCTCCCTGAAGTCTTGTCCTTTTCCTATAAAAAACAAAAGAAAACCAAACCAAACCAAACCAACAACAAAAAACTCCCAACAAAACAAATTTTTTAAAAAAATGAAAAACTACTGAGCAGTGCCTGAAAATATTCTGTAAAGATTTTGTGTATTTGAAGTTTCTGGGCTACAAGTGCATTCTTTACTAATGAAATGGCACCACTAAGGGAATTAAAAATGGTGATTAAGACTGGTTACAAGCTACCTGGCCAATATCAAGTGTTTAGATAGAGGCAGACACTGTCTTTCGCTTCCTGAGCAGTTCTCAAAGAGACAGTGAGAGAAAACTTGAAATTCAGGAAATGCTTAGTACTACTATGACTGTTTCCTCCTTCTGCCCACTCTGTTTCTGCCCCTTTTTTCCTGTATGAGTAATGGTATTTTGGTTTGAATACAAAGCCCCTTTGCAATGGATAGAATCAGCGTTCATAATAAACTCATCTCTTATTGCTAGGCAACACTGAGCAATGTGAATTTGTCACTTATGTTTGGTGCAACTTTCGATTTCACCTCCAACTGTAACAATATAGCCTGCTATATTTTAGATGCCACTGTGGTTGGATGCCATCCCAGGAAAGATGTGAACTACTACTGACAGGGAGTGAATGACTGGCAATGGGCATAAGCAGTTTTTGATTCCTAAACCCTGACATAAAATTAATTGTTAGATTTATTCTTCTATGAAACTCATACTTCATGATTCCTTCTTACTGACTGCCTTTTAGAAAAGGCAAATGGAACATAAAAAAATCCAAAGAGGCAATTTTTTTTGTCTGTTTACCTTTTTTTCATATGGCATTTGCTCTGTTCCTATTTTTCTGCATTGGCTGTCTTCTCGAGGGGCAATTATACATAAAATTTAGATCTTAAGTACCCTCAATCAAGGGAATATCCTTGTTTCTAAGGCATATCAAATTACTTGTTTGAATACATATGTTCCTTATGTTAAGAAATTAAGGTTCGGATTACAATAGATGTGGAGCAACTCTTACACATTATTGAATACCCTTCACCCCCAACACCAGCAGCTTTTAATGAGCTCAGATTATTGCAGAATGAATACTGTTGTTACAATTTTTTTATCTGAAACAAACGCCCTCACTCAAGATACAGTAAGTTCTATGCTATTACATGCTATCTAGGCTTTTTTTTTATTAGAGGACCGGAATTTTGTTTTTAAAATTTGAGTGTGTTTGTCTAAACTGGCTACTAGGTCTCTGCTCTTTGGTCTTGGAAGAATTAGGTCTGTTCGGGGGCAAAAAAGGAAAAACTAAAAACTGATACTTTTTTACCACCTTTGTCTGAAATACAGGTAGAAAGAGGGACAAAATTATACTTCAACTAAAATACAAATCTTCTAAAAATCATCATCATTATCAACAGTCATTTATCTAAATGTTTCAAAACATTTCATGACCATATCCACAACAAAAATATGCCAGACAACTGAGAATCCTAGTAATATTTTAGTCTTTGCATATATTCACTGAGTGAAAACAAAAGGAATTTCTGTAACTGTATGAATGAACCATGGCATGTACGTGTTCTTTTAAGAAAGGCCAAGGGTGCAGTTCTATTTTCTTAGCTCTGCTTTCATATTTATGTGTCTCATTTCCAGCTCATTGCTGATGCCTTAGTTGCACTATCCATCAACACTTTTATCCTCCTTGTTCCTCAAAAAGAACATAAAATCCTTTTTTATGTGGTGGTAATATTATTGCAAATAAAAGCAAATACCAAAATCTTTATTAGTCTGCCAAAATAATAAACTATTTAATAAAAGCATGCTGTAAAAATAAGGTCATTTGCATCACTCAAGTTTCTAGTAGGAAATACTGAGAATTATTGGTCAAAAAGTACAAACTGACAGCAATTATTTCTGTTGTTGATCTAATACTGCCTGAAAATGGGTTTAAAAATACACTGAAGCTTTGGAAGTTCACTGTCTTTAAATGCTTGTTTGCAATGCTCTTGCAAAGGAGCCTGGGAGAATAAAATTTTTCAAAGCTTTGCTTTTTTACCAATCTTCTCCATAATGGAAGAAGAAGAGACTGGATCTTTACTGCAAAGCTCATAGAAAGCTTCTGACTCTCATATTGCCACAAGATTTATCATCAAATATTTATCTTTTTTATATTCTATATTAATTGTATTTGGTTAGGAGTTGTGTCATTAGCTATATTATTATTATTTTACTTTTAAATTTTGCATTCTTGTAGACAGATCAATGCAAAGCTTTTATTTAAGCAGTTTGTTAAATGTTTAAAGTTAGTCAAAATATGCTTTTAAAATAATGTATCTAATGTCTGACCCTTTTTTCTTGTTGTACTACAAACCTGACCATTATTTTCTCCCTACAATTTCTCTCCCCATCTGGCAGTTCTGCAAATATGTTACTAATAGGGCACAGAAAAATCAGTTGCCGTGGTGAGATTTAAACTGATGTCTCTGCATACTTCCCCAGAAGAACCTTCATACAAATATTAAAAAAAAAAAAAAAAAAGCTAATCTTACAAGTTTCTAAGATTCTAAATGGTCTTATTCATCAGACTTGAAGTATTTATTTCAGTTGTCATAATCTGAATGTTAGGGACTGATCTTTGGAACAACTGAGCTAAAAGATTCCTGAAAAGCCTCTTTGTTTTATATTTACTACAATGGTGTTTTCTATCTTATGTGGTTGTAAACCTCTATGAATCTCAAAATACTTTACAAGGTATAGCTATGCTCATTTTACAGACAGAGAAACTGAAAGAGCAGCTGAAGTCACATGAATGATCATGCAACAATCAACAAGTTATTGACCAGAGAATAAAATTCCAAGATTTGTATCAGTGATGCTATCCCAGTATTTTTGGGCTCTACTGCCTCTGCATATTCAGCACAATAGAGATTACACCACTTATTTAGATGATGAGACCTGTATAAAGATGAAATATTTAAAAAATACGTTATATATATTGAAATGAGTACTTCACAGAGCCTTGTTAGTATATTTGATCCTGCTTTAAGCCATAAACCAGCCAGGAGTTACTCTCCTTCCTTCACAGACTGCAGACTGCTGAAAGCTGATTTAATGTTTCTACAAAATAGCATTTAGAATGTCATGTCATGTGTGCAGCACAGATAAAAGCATATTTGTTAGAACAGCATTTTTAAAAAATATTATTCTGAAAGTGTAGGTATTTGGTATTTGTATATATTAATAGGCTCAGTAACTACACATTTTTGTCTTGCTAACACCTGAGCTGGGTTACACATTCTGGTAAAGTTACCCACATGTAGCTACATCAGTAGTTTCCAAAGTTCACTTGTTTGGATACTATGCACAGTAACAGCAGTCTCTGGAGTAACAGCTCCCAGCCATATGCAGAAAAAGCAGGAAAGTGTTCAAGTCTTAAGATGACTGTACAGTTGCAATACAGAACATGTACAACAGTTTCAGAATACTCCATTAATCAGCAGTATGGTTTAAATTAAAAGCACTTGCATTGTATGTGCTTGGTATTTATTAGGATTGCTATGCTATGTATACAAACTGCAGATAGGATTTTAAAAGACTTAGATAATTGTATGAATGTTAATTAGAGCTTTGTCTATTCAGGCTAAGATATTTAATAATCCACTACCAAATAATATTTTTCAGAAGATTGTATGTAAGACTCAGCAGATTTGCACAAGTCTTTTAAGGATTACTTCTGAGCTCAGTTTCTTAGGTACAATATAATTAAGTAAATTGCCAACAGTGAAACAAATCAAATGGAAGATTTCTGTAGACAATAATTTTTTAATTAAAATATAAGAGATTCTAAAAATTCCTTTCATAAAAAAAAAAAAAAAAAGGAAAAAATAAAGAAAAAGACAGCTGTCCCTCTGGGTTAATGGTAAAGGTGACTATGGCCAGAAAATCTGTAAAATGAATCCATGATTCACAACCTGGCCTTTCAAGTAAATCTCTGCAGTTGGATGGTAAATTTTTGCTCCTGTATCAGCTCTTAGTCTTGAAGTTGTAACAATTCTGTAATGTTATTGCAGTAATACAAGGACTGCAAAACTGATTTAAAAAAAATAATAATCATAGATCAGGTATCCTGCTTTTTGTCTTTGCCTCATTTCTCAGGCATTACAGAACTAATGGGACAACTAGAGAAGATCTTTTTGTTCAGAACGAGATCTTATCAATACAGTAATCAGAAATATCTTTCAGACTCTTGCAAAGTATTTATTTACTTCAAAGCTTGAACAACATCAAAGAAAGCGTACAGACAAAGCAGTGTTGGAAAGGAAGTAACATGCCCTGATTTTTAGCACTTGCCCACTTGTCACTCTTAAACTCTCATCTGCCTTTCAAATGTAGAGAAATCTAATTTTTATGCATACTGTATGCTTGTACAGACAATTTCCTCATTTCAGGGTATGTCGAGCTTGGTAAAGGCTTTTGTACTTTTCCTTAACCTGTTTCAGAAATAGCACTGTCACCATTTGTCTCAGTAATGCACAGGGTGATGGAAATTGACATTTTTCTACATGGAAATGAAAAGAATATTAGTTTTTTTCAAAGAGTAGATCCTCTCTTCCCCTCCAGTTAGATTTGAATTTGGTCACTTCAGGGTTTACTGTGTAGGGTGATTTTAAGCAATGGTCCCTGTGGTTGCAGGCTCTATCACCTAATAATTGACCATGACAGGAATTATATGTCCAAAGCCAAGGGGTAGAGTGAATAGCATATGTCAGGGTCAATTATAAGGTGGAAGACCCTGCAACAAAAAAGACTGCACTGATTAGAGCATGATGTTGACATGGGAGCTGATGTTTCAGTGTTATTTCAAAGGGCACTGTCACAACCACCCTCCCTTGAGGTCTCAAAAGCAGAGGTGGATTATGTCAGTGGTTTCTACTACATATGATGTAATAAAGTTCAACAGGACATTCAAAGTTACAATTGATTTGTTGTTTTTTTCAGTGATAAAATGCTTTCTCTGTGTCATTCAAAATTAAACTTGCTACTTTGCTAATGAGGTCAAAACAGCTCCATTCTTACTAGATTAAGTCTCTCTTGAAAAATATGACTGTAAGATAAAAAGAGTACTAAATGTGACACATTTAAAAACTGTTTTGATTATTGAAGTTATTAACATTATTTGTACTGGCAAAATTGAACAGAATAGGGACAGCAGAATAGAGAGAAAATAGTTCATTTTATTACTTAAAGCTGTGTTATAAATATTTTATGGAATGGGAAGATTTTTCAGTGAAATAAATGGGCCAAAAAAGCTGCTGTTTGCCTATTCCCCTGAAACTTCAGCAGCTTTAACCTACTCAAATGTCCTTAATCAGAAATATTTAGTGAGAAATGATCCCAAGTTATATACTATCATAGCAAGATGCTATAGTCCAATTTTAGATTTTCATTGCACCATTTACATTTTCTGACTCTTTTATTTGAAAGCTGTTTGTCTAAATTCCTGAATCTTGCTATAAATATCCCAGTAATTTCTGCCTACAGGATCCCAGTGGTTTAGCTCATGATGATGGAGAAGATACTGTAGCTTAACCTCATTAACTGAATATCTAATTTCTCTCTGTTCTCATGGGTACCACATTTTTCCTGGGTGTTTTGCAGCCACCAAATAGATGGCTAGCTCCCAATAAATTAAAGCCTATAGTGTTAGACTCAAAGTTGTTCTATGATGAACACATTACAAGGATGATTGAGTCTAAAAGATCTTTTTCTTCTCCTCTAGAATGGTTAACAGGAGACCACAGTCTCAAACATACTGAAATGCTCCAAGATTCCCATCTTCAGAGTCTTCCTCAGCATTTATATAGCTTTACAGGAAACATGTCTTTAGGTAACAGGGACTTGGTTTTGGATCCCGCACATGCACTCACCTCTGATCTACATTTGTTTCAATATAATATTAGAATAGTCCTCACATTTGTTTTGTATTTAAAACTTACACAACTTTAAAAATGGAAATGTTTATTTCTAAAAAAATCATTTTTTTTTTTCTTTATAAGTGAGAAGAAGATAGAAGGATCTAAAAGTTCTTTAACGTGTAAATCCAACATCCACACTTAACTTCTCCTTTGCAATCAAAGTAGGTATATGTAGAATAGAAACTCCTTTGGTGCTACAGGCTTCTGGTTAGCTGGAGGTGACCAGCATTTTTTTTGTCCCCTTGAAAATATTGAAACACTTAATATGGAGAAAAATACATTAAAATCCCATGGACTGAGCTGAACAGTAGAAAAGGTAAATGAAGGATTTTGCCAGTCAAATGTGACAGTTTCTCTTGGTGGTAATTACTGTAGTGCTTTTACTAATAAAGTTAGAATTTCAAACACTGAAAACAGATATAGTCAAATGAAAAAGCTTTTCAGCTGCCAGTGAACATTAATTTTTAGCTTGTGCTAGTGCCTGCTGGATATGGAAACACACTGGTCATTCCGACCTTTTAAGGTTAATTTTACACTTTTTATTTATGAAGATTGGTACACTGCATAATGAAAATTAAGTTAATCAGAAGCTTAGAAAAACTGGCATCATGTAAGGACCATTACCCATCAGCCAATAACATCTATAATGCTATCTAAGTCTAAATTTGTTTCTGCTGCAATGGTTAATAAATACAGGTCTAAGAAACTTCCTAAATGCTAAACAGAAGGTAAAGTTGCTGGACTTAATAGCTCTGCAGAACTTGTCATGAAAATGACAAGCCTTGTCAGAACCAGAAACTGTAGGATTAGCTTTATATATATTTCTAGTTATATGGGGCACTTAAGAGCAAGAAGCTCATAGGTCTGATAACTCATCCTTCATATACAGCATTGATCACTGAGGCCATATCTGTGTGAATGGCTGGAGATAGACGTGAAGTCACTGTATGCCTATTTCTGTCTAAAAAGAGGGGAACAGTGTGACAAGGGGTTCAAGCTAATCTTTGTGGCTTGCATTATCTTGGGCATAATGCACTGTGAGCACGGATAGTGCATGCTATCCTCTTTATATCTGGCGAGCTTGAAATGAAGACAGAATTACCTTTAGTTCTTCTATACCCAGATGGGGAGATACACCGCTGGAGAAATTCCTTTCATTCAGATTTTAGTAGTATGTCAATTCATTTCATGCTTCCAAACCAAAAAGTTTCTTCACAAAATTGAATTCCAGTATATCTCATGGAAGAGTTGATATCTACTTTACTGTGAAGTGAAAATTTGGGGAAGTTGTCAATGACAGGCAGCTAAAGGAACCCTGCATCCAGTTTCTTAGTTAAAAAAGACAGAAGTATCCTCCTGTAAAATCTCAAGTCATTTTTCTGTATTACATAAATAACTTTGGGTATTAACAGCAGCAAAATATCTGCCACCTGTTTGATAAGGCAAACACCTCTGCCTGCAGGGGAGTCAGAACAGGACACCCTAAGGAGTGGCAAGAGCGGCACATTGCCAGCTACACCCATGAAAACAGTAACATTCCTGTTTCAGACATGGCACAGTAAGCAAAGGAGGAGATGATTTTCAAAATCTTTGTTTCAAAATGGAAATATTCCTCCAACATTACATTTGCTTTATATATGCAATAGTCTGTTACTTAGTGGTGATTATAATAGGGAATCTTTTAATTAAGAACTTCAGCAGTTCACCTTTAACTGCCAATCACTGGATAATTGGTTCTTTTTAGGCACTGCAGCTCAGGTACAGTAAAGTGACTGTTTCTCAGAATAACTTACTGAAAGTAAGTTATTTTTGGAACTCATTTGTAAGAGAACTTAATTAACTATTCCAGATCGTTAGGGATACTGCACTGCATTTTTAAATCCTTTGACAGGTTCCTCCAGTTATATTAATTCATTATAATTATTTTCAAGTTTCTAGGCAGAAAAGGGTGAGAAAGAAGCACTGAGCCATTGCAGGCTTTCTGTACAAACCAACTACTGCTTTCCTGAGAAAAAAGGCAGCTTTGGTGAATTTTGTCGTTTCAGCAGCTGAAGAAGTAAAGCACAATGTCTTGAGGCAATCAGCTTGAAAGATGATGCACTGCCTTTTGTCCACTATTGTATGGCAGAAACTTTTAAGAGCAGTGACACTACACTAGAGCCATTTCATCAGGTGAGCGAGAGTGAACAGATTTTCTCACTGAATATATTAAAATAATTTGAAATTCGCATCTTTTTTGAGTTAAATACAGATATATATTTTTTTGAAACCTCACTTTACTAATTCAATTTTGACATATCTCACAAATTCTGGGAGCCAAATTCCACTTTTTTATTTTTGTAAATAACGACTGATGTCTACATCAAATGGAAGCAAAAGATCCAAATGAAGCAGACTTTGGTCCTGCAGTGTCACATGTAACTTCTACTTCAAACGATTGACTTCTAAGTGGAAATTTGTTTTGGAAAGCTGTAAGACCACATGCAATAAAACCATCTGCTGAAAAAACAGCCACATCGTATCAGAATAGATTAAGAAGAGCAGACCTCTGAAAGAACAGGGGACTTCAGAATTATTCTCTTTTCCAGATCGTCTGACAGTGCTACTTAGAGAGCTTTACAAGTCTTTTGAGTATTTGCTAAAAAGCTGTGTGATTAAAGCTTGCTTTTATGGCCTCTTCATTTTCCAAAGCAGCAGAATAACTTATGTACATGATTTTTAGACTTTCCATGTATCATTGCTAAGCATCATAAATGTTCACAACTACTAACAGAATTTTTATTTTTGTGATAACAAAAAATAGAAACATTTCATTTAAACCTAGAGAAGAGAGGCGATGTATGATAAAATACATCTTCTCTTCCTTTTTTTTTTTTTTCCAATAAATCAGATACCTTAATTCTGCCATTTTTACAGTTCCTCAGAGATGTGGTTATTTTCTGTTACTTCATGTTCTGGTAGTTCATGTTCATTTAGTTACTTTATTCCTGTTCAGTATTGCTTTACTCAATTTAGTAATCTCTGCTAAAACCTAGGAGTACTCTGGATTTACAGTTTTAATTAAAAAAGTCCTCCATTACCTTTCTGAGCCAAAAAAAGAAGCCACCACCCCCTACCAAAATCTCTGCCCTTTCACCAGAATTTGACATCTAAGTAACCCTCTTCCAGATAATTCATATCTTGAAGAGCAGAAAAAGCTTTCTAACAGTGATGCATTAAGTCCTTGCCACTAAGCTAGAAGGAAATCTAACTGTCCGGAAAGTAATCCCAATATAAGTCAAATATTTTGTCTCATAACTGCTGGCCTGTAATGGCCAAAGGATGAAATGAGAATTTACTTTTTAAGACATGTGCTTTCTGTAATTATTTCTATGGAGAAAAATCCATGTTGTGATTACTACCTCTTCATGACTACTTTTAAAAAATGTTTTATGATTGTCACTTCTCAGAAGTGTAGTTAGGAAGGCATTATTACCTTGTATCTCCCCGTAATTATCCACTTCTATTTTACAAGTTCCAGTGAAAAATCATGTGCAGACTTGAATAATCCAAAAACAAAACAACAAAACAAAGGTCTTTCTGTTTCATGAGCTGTATATAAAAACAATATACATTTTTGTTTCACTAGGCTTTTATTTTGTTACATTTATTGCTAGAAACAAAATGCTGTTACAATATTTTATTCTCTATTTTCTTTCATCTTTTTTCTTGCTGGGAACTTCAGACCCAACAATTTGTGTGCAAGAATCTTTCAGAGGCTTGCACAAAGCCTGAATGGTATAGAATGTTATATGGTGGTCTATATGTCATAGGGGATTGATAAATTAGCACTCATCACATATAATGCACTTCATACCAGCCCTGAGGAACAAAGCTTTTTATGTTAGTTGCATCAGTTGCTGCAACTCAATTCATAGGAACCATAGATCAGTGTGCATGGTCCTGCCAATTTACAGGTTAGGTCACGGACACCAGTGCTAGCACCGCAGATGAAGACACTGACTGAGCCAGGCAGCACAGAGGCTCACCTGGACGCTTCTCCCTGCTGATCTCGCACACCAAGCTCCAGCGAGGGTGAGCAACCAACAGCACACAAGTTATTTTCTGTTCCCATTTTGGACCCTCAGGCCCTTTGCATCAAAGCCTGGACAGTCACAAAATCGTTGTGGTTGGAAACGACTTCTAAGATTCTGAGTTCAACTGTGGAGAAAGTGGTGGGCTCTCAGACCGCTGCCCAAAACACTGCCACAATACCCCCAGAAGTGTTATATCTGGTGGTCTAAGGTTCTTTAAAAGTTATTCTAACAATACAGTTTCGCTGGTGGACCCCCCAGTTTTTTTCTGTGACTTAGGAGAATAAAATTGTGTTAGGCTTTAGGGACTGGGCATGCTTCCCATTGATTCAGCCCACACACCTGTAGTGAAGTGTGTCCTATACGTTAACAGTGGGATTGCTCAGAAAATGGGCCCAAACAGGAGATCACATGACAAGGTTAGATTTTGCGTCTGTGCAAGTGGTCATTTTGGGTTCGCAGGCAAGTGCTGAGGCCTTCAGCGACGCAGCCGGGAGGTCTGCTCTTCTCTTCCTCACTGCTCGTCTCCCGCTCCAACACCTCGACAGGCACTGCTCCGAAACACTGCGCCCACTCGGAAGGGGTCTCCTTCAGCAGCCCGCCAGAGGGACGCCGGGCCGGGCCGAGGGACCGCCGCTCTTCAGCTCACCGTTTCGCAGCCGG
>NW_009952265.1:5706889-5715947 GCF_000747805.2 Chaetura pelagica
CTGTAGGCAGGGCGAAGCTGTGGCAGTTTCTCTTCTGCTTTCCCCTTATTCCCTGTCCGCTCCAGAACTTCAAAAACAAACCAAAAAAATCCCACCCGAAAACAACCAAGTAAAAAACCCAGGAATCAACACTCAAAATTATTTTCCTCTATCGCCTGCTCCCCGTTCCCCGCACTCCCGAGTCTGCCCGTCTCCAGAGCGGCGTGCCGGGCTGTGGGGCAGGAGGGCCTGGGGCCCCGGGGCTGGGCCGGGGTTCGGTGCCGGCGGGAGTCCCTGGGGGTGTCCCTGGGGGTGTCCCTGGGGGTGTCCCTGGGGCTGCGGAGCCGCTGCCGCGTGCCCTTCAGCTGCAGCGAGTTCTCATTTGCCGTTGACCTTCCACGTGCTTTTCCTTCCCAAATACCTTAAGCTCTCTTAGGATAGATTTTCTGAACTCTTCAACAGTAGATTTTTCGAGTGTCTTTTGAGAGAGATTTCAGTTTGCTCATTTCGAAAATGATTAAACTAAATAGTTGCAGTTGGTTTCAGCCCTGTCTTGTCAGGGGCTGCTGTATTTGCTTCCCCCACACTCCTACCGCTCTTTGTCAGTTTCCGCAGTTCTTGTAAATGGCTTTTTAGTATTTTTGGTAGAAAGAGATTAACGTTTTCTAATAAGGACGGGTGTGTTCTTTTATTGAGAAATAATAATTTAAAAAACCCAACAAGTTAAGAAATCTGCATATAGAAACAGATTGTGTGGATGTGAACAGTGTAATTTTATTTTGGGATGTGGTAACCATTTATTAAGAACTTAACATTTAATGTATTACATTCATTCAGGCGATGTTTAATATTGAACCTTGTTGAAATTGGAGGTTGGCTGCAACAATTGCAAATCATTCCAAATGTCATCCAATGAGGAAAAAAATAGAGCAACTATTATAGAAATTTTTTCAAGATTTGCTTAAATACAGAGTAGGAAAATAAGCTTCAGTGCTTTTTCTTGTTTTATATAAAAGATTTTGTCTTCCAGGTTTGTTCATTTTGGTATTCTCTAAGCAGAGGAATGTGTGAAAAGGCAGGATGAAATAAAATTGTAAAAACAGATTTCTAACACAATTGTTATTTTAATGGGCAATTTTACAAGGATGGATTTAGTTTCAGTAATAGTTTTAAGAAGAGTTTTAAAGAGACATCAAAGTGTCTGAAATCTTTGTAACAGACCTAGCTTCAAAGATCAGAGGGGAAATAAAGTATTTGGAAAGTGCTTCTTACTTTTGAAAAGTAAAACTCCTTTACCTGTTTCTTTTTTTTTCTAAAATGTTGGCCTCACTTAAAGTTGGTAGTCTTGCTTTAAGGTGGTATTTATGGGGTTAACCCTGTATTGTGTTTTGTGCTGTCATAGATAATTTGAAGACTATCATAGATAGTTTAAAGCCAGTCTTCTATCTGAAATAAGATTTTTTCGGCTCTTTCATTCTTCTAGAGTTTTCTTACTGTAAATAGTTAACACTTGTCAATAGAAAGCAGTTTTGTTCAGAAGTCTTTTGTGGTCCTGTGTCTTTATGGTTACCATATCTTTTTTGTCTTTGTTTATAAGCCTTTGTTAACATACACTGCAGCATTGTCAACACTATCCCTGACTGTGGCCCGACTTTGTACAGTTTTCTACAAAAAGGCTTTGGGATATTTTTCTGTGATGAGAATTGAAAGTAATTCCCAAGCTACATTAGTACTTGCCTTCAGCTCTCTTCTTAGAGGTTTTTTTTTCTCTCTTTTTTTTGGTGTTACAACCTACGAGACAACAGCCAGACTGTGCTGAGTCCACCTTCCTCCCACAGGCTGGGCTGTCTGGCTTCGTTGGTCTTAACTGTGATGAGCTTTACAGCTTGATTAGATGGCCTTGTAGGCAGGCACCATTTTGTTTTGTTTCTTAGTACAGTTAGTTTTTTAGGGCCATGGTAAAGTAAAGCAGGAAATGAATAACAGTACAGTAGCATGGGATCCAGTAAGCACTCTACAAAATTCAATCAAGTAATTTGTGGTAAAATGTGGGAAATCTGAATGTAGCCTCATCTTAAGGTATTTTTTTTAAATTGTTGATACATGAATTGAAAATATTAATATATTTATTCTAGTATCCTTTTAATTTTTTATTTTAAAACAATTTTAATATTGAAATGCTGTAAACAGCATGGGCAATAATCTACTCTCATTTTTCTGAAATTGAATTTGGAGTTGAAATCAGAACTAGTAGGAGGCTTTTATTTTTTAGAATGAAGTAATTCAGAAAGGAAAGAGCCTTTGTCTCATTAATATTCTGTTAAGCCTGAAGTTTTACATTATGAGGTGAATACTAACTACATTTTCAAGGTATCAATCACAGCATCCAGAATTAATGAACATACGATTTTTGAATATTTTTTTTCTGTCCATAAATGGGTTAGAAGAAAGTTGTAGGTCTGCATGAGAATAATGTCAGGTAGAGATGGAATCACGAATTAGGAAGCTATTTATTATCATATATACTTTTATATCACTGAAACATAAGTAGCTGCTTTACAAAAATCAGTTAAGTATGAAAGGATGCCATGTTATTTATTACTACTTATACTTTAGGTTTGAGTTAGGCAGCAAATTGAGGTTGGCATACAGCATTTTAGCATGTACTAAAGTAGAAATTGAGGCTAATAGCTGCATGGTTGCAGTCCTGTAATACATTTTCAAGCTCTTGCATGGAAAGACAGATAAAAGTGGGAACTTTACATTGGAAATTCTGAGGAAGTTTGTTAGGAATAGTGTGGTCTATTGTAGTAAAGATTGCTTGTGCTGTCTGTTCTCCTGTCCATGTCGCAGCGAGTCTAAGGCAAGGTGCAGTTTTACAGAGCTGGTCTAGATCTCTGAGTTCCTTCCTTGGACTAGTTTTTGTGTCCTGGGCATTTAAAGAAGCTGCACAGAATCTTCACCTGTAGTTGTAGTTAGAAGGCTGTGGGCCTGAACATGAATTTTGTAGGCAGTGTGTATTCTAGAGCACTCCTAATTTTATTGTTAGGCTGTAGTATTTCTTTTGATGGTGATTAAAATCTATGAAAAATACTGTGTTTCAGTTGCACCAGGACAGCAGGATTCTTTCCTTACTGATACTAGAAAAAGTTTCAGTAGATCTTAAATAAATATCAATAATAGCTGTATTCTCCATGTTAGAGTATCATCTCCTGGTCTCAAAGAATAATCTTTTTCAGTTTGGTTTTCCTTTTTTTTTTTTTCTTTAATCATCAGTATTTTTTTTATTTGCAGATATTTGCGGTAAAAAATTTGTATGTTCAATGCAGTGTCAACTGAACCTACTGCCTTTTATAATTGCAGCTTTTGAGAATGGGAGGTACATTTAAAATGTTGCAACTTAGGGCAAAGTAGTATCCCATGAAGGATAAATGTTATTCCTAACATGACAGTCTTAATTTAAAAAGATTGCTAATGCTGGTAACCCTCTGGACCAGATACCGGTTTTTATAAATCCAGTGTATCTAGTAATGAGTAAAGAGTAATTCATCTCTGTAGTAGAGAACAGTCCTTGTTCAGAAGGGATTTCAGGCTGTGGCTGTTCTCTGTGGAACCTCTCAGATTAGTAGTAAGATTCAGAACTGGCTATGTGCTTTATGGATACTGTATGTAGGCACTACACATACATAGTAAACTGCTAATGTTTTGCAACTTTTTTTTTTTTTTTAATTTCAAAACTTTATGACTAATTCTGATGATACTAATTTTTGTGTAGTTAGGCATAAGGGTTAAAACTTTTAGAAGCACTTTTAATTGCCAATATTTTCTTTTCCTTACAGTGGTGGGAAGGACAGCTGTTACAATATGATGCAGTGTGTTGCTGCTGGGCATCAGATTGTTGCTTTAGCCAATTTAAGACCTGCTGAAAACACAGGTATGACAAGCACATTTCTTAGAGGAGATGATTTATTTATTTTTTTAATACAATTAGAAACAATGGAGGCACAGCTGTGCCTGAATTAAGTTCCTTTATGTGTTTGTATGTAGTTTTGCATATTGAAGGGCAATCTAGAAATCTGAAAAAAGGTAGGAAAAGGAAAATGCTATGGAGACATATTAAATGTATTTTTCCTCAAAGGGGAAAGAAGCACAAGAAGAGTAAAAAAGAGGCTTATGCAGGTTGAAAAAGGGAAAATACGAATATTCCTGGTAGTAAACAAGGGTATTGTGTGAGTTCAGTAGCACAAATAGTAAAATGTAGTTGAAGACATCATCAAACAAAACAAACACTGTAGTCTAGAAAAGCTTTAAATTGGCATAAACCGTTCTAGCTGACAAAAATGCAGTTTTGCTGCTGATCATTTGTTTTTAAACTTTTGGATCTTTATCCATTACTCTAGCCCAGCATTTTTTAACTGAATTGAGGAATTGATCCAGATTAGAATTGATGTTGATGCACTTCCTTTACCTGCCTTTTTGCGTCATCTTAGCTTGGACCAATTTTTGAATAAGTTCCTCACAGGCTGCACCTAGACTTATTTCTGTGAAAGAGAATGGGAGAAACTAAGGTAGTCTTAAGTCAGTGGTGAGGTGAGAAGGTGTGCTGAGTGCTTCTGTGTTGGACTAACTGAGGCTTGAAGAGGTTAGTTGTTTCCCAGTTTGTAGGGGAGAATCAACGTATGTTAAATGATGAAATGATATCTGGTACCTGTATGGTAAGAAGATATCGAGAGAAAGTGAAGGAAAAAGGAAATAGGGAGCTGCTATCACAAATGAGTCACAGATGGGAATGACAAATACTGTGTGATTTATCCACATCAGAAATGTAGGATATTGTCATTAAAATCATAAAATGCTCTCTTTAAGTATGTAGTTGAAATTTTGTGGAAAGTTAATTGAGGTGCTTCAGGCAACAGTGGATTCTATGTCATTCATTTTATTTTATCTTGTACCACTGTTGCCTGGAGAGTCTCAATTAATAAAGAAAATGTGTATTCTGAACTGAATATCAGTTTAAAGACCTTGTCATATCCATGTGTGTTGAAAACCACTGAGTTTTCTTTTAAAGCACCTCTTCTGGTCTAAGTTGGTTAGTTGTGATTATGGGTTTGCAGTTGCCCATTTTGAGCAAAAGTGTATCTGTTGTATGGCATCAAATATGACATGACCTAATTGTTACATCACGAATTAGTTATCTTTTACATGTTACAGACCTTTCTCTCTGCAAGGTGTGCTATATTGGTATGCAGCAGAGACACTTAATGTGTTTGTGTCAGTTAAGAGAAGTTCCAGTATTACAAAGTAGCATTAAAATAGGGAACTGTTTTAACTTTCAATAAATGAGGTGGAGATTTCACCTATAATGGTGTATTTCTTTATCAGTCTGTTTGAAAAATTATCTGGAAGGTTATATATGTAAACAGTTTATCACATAGTTTGAGGTTCAAACTCAGTATCTGAATTTTAGCAGCTTTTTACTTACCTGCTAACTACAAACTGCTCATAAGAAAATTCAGTTAAATCTTTCTCCTGGTTAAGGAAAGAATGGCAGACTTGATGTCATTTCAAGCTGAATTTTTAAAAAGAGTGAAGGTAGGAAGGGTCTGGATATTATAACAGATTTGCTTTTCTTTTGTATCTTAAGTAATGTCAAAACATTGTAGGAGTCTACTTTTATTGTACTGAAGGTAAAGTAATATCTTCTTTCTTGATGACCATTTTAACATCTTGCTAACATTTGATAATTTTCAGAGTGAAGTTTTTGGAAATTCTGCCAACCTATTGCTTATTCTCAGTATTGCAGCATGTTCCAAATTACATGCTCTGAGTATGTTGAAGTGTGCCTGGGTTTGTGCCTCTGAACTGTCTTCCTATTTAAATTACCATATACATAGTAGCAGGATTGGATGATTATGAGACTTTTGGATGGAGCAGGGAGGAATATTAAAGAAGAAATAGACACCACAATTTTCAAATCGGCAGCATGTTTGTGACAGATGTCTTTCTCTCCATAAGTCTGTTGGGTAGAGAAATCTTTTTGTTTCTTTCCATGTTTATAGAGTTATTGTCACTGAACATCTGTTTGTGAAGTGAAAACTATTAACATAGTTGTTAATATTGTTGTTTCAATACTGTACCTGATATAATTGTTTCTTGATTGTGACAGGGCAGACTGATGAATTGGACAGCTATATGTATCAGACAGTAGGACACCATGCCATTGACCTATATGCTGATGCTTTGGATTTGCCACTCTATCGTGGTTTCATAAAGGGTACCAGTGTAAATACTGGAAGAGTGTATACCACATGTCAGGAAGATGAGGTTGAAGACCTTTACCACCTCTTGAAACTTGTTAAGGTATGCTGAATGAAAAGAATGAAATGCTACTTAAATCAGTTTTGAATTTAAGTAAATGATCCACTTAGGTATTTAAGGAAAGCTTTGAGAAAAAATTTAGACACTTTTATTCTTGTAAGTTTTATTTCCACGCCTTTGTTCTTCTTAGCACTGTAAATGCGTAGCATAACTTTATTCCTTTTTTCTCAATGTAAATCAAACTTATTCATTCACACTTCAAGCTAAAATCTTGTTTCTGTTTCATGAAAATTTATCTAACTGGTGCTCAGCATATACTACAAAAACCGTAATTGTGAATTTTTTTTTTTAAATGAAATGTTTATGTAGTTTCATATTCAAAATAATGCATTGCTTGGTTACTGAAATGAGAGATCTTTTGGGTTCTGTGCATTTACCAGTGTATGGATAGTCATGCCTAGACAATTCCATTTGTGCACACTTACGCTCTGTAAACCAGAATTTGCTATTTCTTTGTATGTTGCAGGTCATTCGCAAAGTATTACAGAATATTTTACAATTATAGTAAATACACATTTTATTTTATTAATCAAACTGCTAGACTACTTTCAGAAACTTCAGTTAAAGGTATTAGTCAATTCAGGTATTGAACATTTCCTACATTGAGAGGAGAATTGACATTCATGAACCTAGAAGTTTCAGGCTTAGTCTTTGTTCAGTTTTAAAAATTGAAGTTGCAGATAAGACCTAAGAATGTGGATTGAGTGCAGAGTGCTTCCTGAATTGTGTTGGAGCTGAATGTTACATCTTCTAAAGACTTTTGACAGAAAAATCATGTTCCTCTGAAGTAAAAGTAAAAAAATAATTCACCTCTACTGGAGTAGAAGACTACAAAACAGAACAGTTTATGTAGGTTGTATGGCCTCAAAGTTGTGCTAGCTGAGCTTTAGATTGGATATTAGTAAAAAATTCTTCACCATAAGGGTTATCAAGCAGTGGAACTGACTGTCCAGAGAAGTGGTTGAGACACCATCCCTGGAGGTGTTTAAAAGATGTGTAGTCATGAAGCTTAGGGAATGGTTTAGTGGTAGACTTAGCAGTGTTAGGTTTATGGTTGGACTCAAAGATCTTAAGGATCTTTTCCAACATAAATGATTATATGATTATGCTCTAAACTGCTTCTCAGAGGTTTTAAATGGAATGTGCATGTGTTGCAATACAGGAATTGAAAGAAATTATTTACAATATTTTTGAACTATTATAATATTAGAAATTAGAAGGACTAGTATATGCAGTCTCTTAAAGCTGCATACTAACGCTTTCTGCCATTGGGTAACATAATAAATTACTGATCAATTTAATTAAAAATGGGCAGATTAGAGGCAATTAAGATGACACTTCCTTTTAAATTCTTGCTTTGGAGAAATGGATGCCTGACATACATTAATGCTAATGTTGAATCTTAACAACTTCTGCTTTGGAAGTCTGTATATGATAGTTATAACTATAGTTGAAAGAGATGTTATCAAGTTTTCTGCAATATAGAAATACTGATTTCAGCATATGATGTTTTAAAGGCACAAATATGTTTTATGTCTTTATGTTGAAGTTTGGGTAACTATACCTTTACAGTAAAAACTGTCTATGAAATTCTGGTCCATAAGTTTCAGTAGAAGTCTTGCATATCCTGATGAATAAGTGCAAAATTATCAGGGGGACTTAAAGCACAGGAGCTGTGAGACTGTTTTTTTTTCATTTTAAGAAAAAGACAGGAACATTTTTCTTTTGTGTATTAACAGTAACTTTGAAAGCTTTCTATTTTTTTTTCACATTTATTTATAACTGCAATTTATAGCTTGACTATGTAAGTCTTAATCACTGAGGACTTTAAGATTTTTTTTTTCCCCCAGATGTTTAGAGTTTTAAAAAGAGAGCTCAATTTGCATTCTTTTGAAGGGAGGGGAGGAATTCCGTGGAAGCTGCGGAAGCCTTGTCAGAATACATCCTCGAGTGAACGTCATTTCAAAACACTGGTCAAACTAACATAGCTCTGTTTTTGTGTCAAATGGTTTGAGCCCAAGTGTACAGGAAAGGTGTGTCAAGATCAAAATCACACAGCGTGTCTTGCTTTCATTTTGTAAAGAATGCTTGTATTGCAAGTGCTTCAATAAAAAATTAAAACACATTTGAAAAACTAGTATGAATTCAAAAGCATCTGCTGATATTTTTAAAAACAATGTTATGAGAACCAGATTTCTGAAAAGTTAAATATTCCCTTGCAGTGCTGGGAAACTTAGGACAACAGTCCTCTTTCTGGTTCATGGGACTCAGAAAGTGGCATTAACCGCCGATGACAGTAAATCTGCTAATTTAACTGTCAGAAACCAAGATGTTTGATAGGTATGAAGAAAATTTATATTTATTTTTCAGTTGACCTGATTTTAATTCTGTATTCAATATATGTTGTGAAATGTCAGAGTATTTATATGTTTGAAGGTATCTTGCTACACAGGCCTCACCTGATAGTAGAATATTTACTTTGTGAGACATGTAACTCCTGAACTCTAAGGATTAATTTACTCTTCTCTCTACATTACTGAATAGGGATTTCTGATAGCCTTGTTTGTCCATGTTTGTTGCTTCATGTGTTGGAGCTTTTTCCAGCAAAGCTTGTAAGCACGAGAGTTTCTTAGTTACCTGAATTAGCCTTCACGGTTTTATCATAGCGCTGTCTTTGAAACCAGGAAATATGTGGGAAAAT
>NW_009952265.1:5715995-5731236 GCF_000747805.2 Chaetura pelagica
TTTAATGAAACGTTCCTACAACATACTCCTCAATATAGAATTATTTAGCTGCTTTCTCCCCTTTTCATTATGATCTTGTCCAAATAAGACATTGGTGTTTTATGCAAGCACAAACAAAAGTGATGTTAGACGGGTTGAATGTTGGGTTGTTTTCTGTATCTTATAGAACCATGTCTACACTTTTAAGGCAGCAGTATTAGCAGCTTTCAGACCCTACAAACCAAGGCAAGATAATTTGTTTCAGTTATGAGTTTCAGTAGACAGTTGTGTCCTGTTCCAAGTTTCTTGTCCTGTGTTCTCTACTCTGTGAAGTCTTTGCCCTTATTTGGTAAGTTCTGCTGCTGGAGTATTTTGTAGAATTTTTAGTTGTTTTTTTTTTTTTCTTCTAGCTACTTCTTCATCTTTTTCAAGAACACTTTTCAGTACTGGTGTTTTTTGAAATTAGTATTTAAAAATGAACTCGATTTATAGTTTCTTTGTAGTGCTTATATAAAGTATACAGCCTGATTTTCAGTCCATTTTCAGTCTTAACGTGTTATTATTTCTGTCAGAGTTCTTTCTGTGGTGTACTTTGTGGGTTCAGAACCTGCAAGCTTAGAAGAAAACAAGCACTACACTGGAAAGAAGTTAATATATTGAACCTCAGGACTGAAAGATTAGTAATTATGATGTCGCCATTGATCATCATCAGCTTAAAAATAAGAAGTGATGTTTGATATATTGGATGTATGAAACATTTGAATAATAAAATCCTTTGCTTGTGGCACCATTTAATTTTATCAGTAATGGGGATGGGGAAAGAAAGAAAATAAATTTTCTAAGGTATTTTTACATTCTTAAGCAGAGATCTTATAACTTAGTCAGTTAGTAAGTAACATAGTTTTTAGTTGCAAAAAGAAAGAGCTTATTAATAGAGGCAGATTCCCCTATTAAATAGTTATTTTTTAAGGATGGGATCATGATTTTTAAAATGGATCCAGACTGATGTTTACTGAAGACAGGAAGTATTACTGTCTGATACTTAAAATTGCAGTAGCTATGTGATTTTGGATGTTATTTAAGATGATACTTTGTCTCACACAAAGTACTATGCCTGTGCAGGTTCAGGTGGAATAGAGGTAACTTAGGTCCCATTATTTGGTGAAACTTGGAGTTCTTCAGGAAACAGTTGTTCAGGGTTTAAGATGAATGGATAAAATACAAGGCCTTTGGATAGGGATTAATTCCTTCAGAAGATAAATTCTGCAGTTCCTCACTGGTGCTAATACTCTGCCATACTAAGGAAACAGTCTTCCTTTCACCCTTCTCCAGAATTTAGCTGCTGTGGCCAATGGGTAAAATAAGTTCTCTGTTTCAGTCTCATGACTGACTTTCAGTGTGTTCTGTACAGCCCAACACCTAGGTGATCCCATCAGGAAAAGTATATGAATAAATGTAATGTAGTAGTCTACTGTAGGCTATGCCTCACTGTCTTCACTGTTATAAAACGTGTTTAAGATAGACAATGAAAAATAGTCATTTGGCTTTTAGACATTTATTTTAATCAGACCAGTTGAGATATTTTAACTGATAGGAGTAAGGTTTGCCGATTATCTTAAGAGCTCCAAATATTATTTATTAGTTAGGGAATGCTGATAGACTTTAAAAATCTGTCATCTGAAGACCTCAGCATTAACCAAACTATTTTTGCTGTTTCTAAGTTTGGACAAATTAGGTAGCTTCCCCCTCATGCTGATGAGATTCAAAGAGTTCAGAGGTTGCAGAACAGTTCTGTTGTAGTCATCATTTCCAGTGTTTTCAATTGCAGAAAATCTGATCTTTTCCCTGTTACAATTTAAATTAGTTTCCAAAATAATGACTCCTCCTTAATTTTTTCTCCTCTATTGTAAGATGATTGCAAATCAAGAATATTGTGTCTGTGATATTTTGATAGATTATATATAATTAATCAATTGAAACATATAATGCATGTACAGCAAGTGAAATTATTAGTATTGAGAAAACATCCTAAAAAAAATTTTAGTGCCCAGGTAGGCAGTACAGTGATAGATAAAATAATGGAATTTATTTTTTGGGCCCTCTACTACTCATGTAGATTCAATAAATATTTGGACCCATATCTCTTAGCACATTTCTTTTTGACTTAATCCATGAAATTTAAATGTGAGATTTTCGAAATTGTATGAAATAGCTACCTAGACTGAAAATAAATAATTGACCGTGTTTCATCATAAAATAAGGTGGGTTTTTCTGGAGACAAAATATTTGCTGTGGTTTATCATGTGGCATAGACTAAGTTCCTCTACATTTTATAATGACTAGATTTTTAACTGTGAGAATTTCAGTTGTCCCTTGCACACATCATGTTCAACAATTTTTTGTTCTAATTGACTTGTTATTTTTTTAATTAATTCTGGACTGGAGCTCTGTAGCTTCCTCCAGCTAGGGGATGACCGTTGTCATCAGCAGTGAGTAAGAGTGTGAATAAGGGAAGATGTGAGAAGTAATTGCATAGTTAGCAGTGCTTTAAGTGGTGTAAAAATAATTATGTTTGTTTGGGGTATTTTTGGGGGGTGGGTTTTTTTGTTTGTTAGTTTGTAGTTTTGTTTTGTTTTTGTTTATTCGTTTCAATTTTAAAATGAGATGGGAACAAGGACGTTTTTTAATCAACAGGATGCCTGCTGTTCTCCATGGTCTCATCTGAACTGTTCAGGAAGGCTTGATTTTTTTTAATTTTTTTTTTTTTTTTTTTTCCAGAAGGGTATCTTGAGCAACATCTTTGAAGTAGTTTTTTACCGTGAGAAATGTTGAACTTTATGTAAACAAAAAAGTCACTGTATTTCTCCCTGTTAGTTATGTGGAGTTGTTTTCACTCGCTCTCAGTCTTTTTGTGTTAATATTGAATAAGCAGAGACAGTCAGGCTGGTGGTGAAAGATGGTAAGCAAGCCTGAGGGCTTGTTCTGGTCAGCTTTAAACCTCTGATTGCCAGGTTTTCCTAATTTCCCATTTCCAGGGCATCTCTAGTGTGACCTTGCCTGCTGAATATGATGTTCTGGGTTGTGAGATTCTCACATGCATTTGGAAATGGGCAGCCAGGCATTGTTTACAGGACGCCAAGTGAACCGTGCACTCGCAGCAAGTTTGATAAACACTCATTTCCTCCTTTTATCAGTGAGATTGCAGAATGTGAAGTATGAGTTTCCAGTTTTACTCATTCCCTTCAAACCTTTTCCTGTTTAAAAACTGAATCTCACTAATTGGATGATGATACATCCTTAGATTTTGTTTTGCTTTTTTGTTGTTGTTTTGAATTCTACTTAGCTGGTCTCTGCACTTGATTTCAGTGCCTACCTTGACCAGGTTTGGCAGACTTTCAGATAAAAGCTTTCCAGTTCATCCCAGAAAAGGCTCATCCCTATCAATGTAAAGTGAATGTTAATTAACAGTAATGGCTTCTAATCACTTTGCTTTTATACTCCTTTAGGAGCACTGCTATTATCCAATGTAGTTAAGTGAAATGCTTGTATATGAATCAACAATGCTGTATGTCTTCTCACAGCTATTGCTTATAATCAAGCTTTGAATAAAATACGAGAGTAAAATTGTTTTTAATGTGCTGTATTGCATGGGGAGAAAGGAGCCTCAAATAATCTTGTTAAAAATCTTTAATATTTAGAGTGTTACCTGTTAACATTTTGGCATTCAGTATTGTAGTTAAATGGAAAAGTACATTAAAATGTTTAAGTCAATTTTGTAAATGTTATCAAAACTTTTTTCACGGTTTTTTATTTAAGTGACATGCATAGACTCAACAGTCTCAGAAACAGGCCCATTTGGATCCAATTGCACATCTGTAGGAATGAACTACATTTCTGAGATAAAAAACAGTTAGATTTTTACATAGAAGGAACATGTATCTTGAGAACTTCACCTGTTTTAGCCTAGTGTTCTAGTGTGTATTTAGTAGGTTAATATACATTTCTTTTACTAATGCTGTTTATAATAGGTAACAAACTTAGTTTTGTTTACATGCATGTAACCTGCCTGCCTGCCTCCAATCATACATACTTCAGAAGGAGTATAAGAGTGATAGAATTAAAGAATAAAATTAATTGCAACTTTATTTTAGCAAAACTAGACTGTTATAAACAAGAGTTAAACAGATTCGTAGTCTGTTAGTATTTTCAGCAATTTAAAATTAATTCTGATTTAAAAACAGAATTAGGCTAAAGACAGACTATATATGAATTTGAAATGTATTGAACTTTTCTACTTTACATTGCACGTACAGGGCCTGTTTGGAAGCCAAAGATGGCAAAACCTGGATGAAATTGCTTTCTGACTTGCACACTAGTTTTTGGTTTTATTTGTCTTTTATTAACAATATACTTGAAACAATTACTTAAATCACTTAGAAGGAATTCCAGGTCTTGGTGTCTATGAAGGAACTGAGGTCTTTCTTAGTAAATATATTTATGTTGTCAGTTTTTGCTATAAAAAATAAATATATTGGATTTTAATTTTCTGTGGCAGTTTTCTTTTGTGCAGTACTTCTGTCTTTGCATGCTTAAAGACACAAACCCTCCAGTTACCAGCACAGTTCTTTTGCATGTGGATGTGAGTGAGTATCCACAGGCACTGTCTGTGTTTTTTTTTTAATTCATTCACATGGCTATAGACAATTTTCTGGCAGATGTTTTGTTTGTTTGAGCATCTTATCTGTTAACATTTATTCTTTGGTTTATTATGAAGTTATTACCTAACTTACTTTGAAAATCCCTTCCATATATCCTTTCCTCTGTAAATGTGAATTTGAGTCAATGTTCAGAGAACTCCTATTGTTTTTTGCTGTATTACTGTAAAACATGCTGCTTGTGGGCTTTCCCACCAGATTGCTGAAAAAGAGCAACACCTTTCTTCTCTACAGTTTCATTTAAATATATGATGCTCTCCATATCTTATTTCAGAACTCTGGTTTCTAGTTTGGTATATTCACCATGTTTTTAAAGGTTAAAAATGAAAAAGTAAAAAATTTAATTATCTTATTCTGTGCTGAGGTAACTGGGTGCTTTATATTATTTACACTTCCTGTGAGGCAGTGGTAATATATTTTTAAAAATGTATTAGTGTTTAATGAAATGGAGTTGGGGTTAGTTCTAATGAAATACAATCAAGAGCAGGTGAGCTTTCATATAAACAAACAGTAAAACATTTATCAGATTTGTCTTCATAAATACTTTTATCTCTGAAGCTCATCCTTTGTGTAAAAATAATTTTGCTTTCTTATAGTATTACTAAGTTATTTAAGCTGACTTATTTAACATCCTCCCCTTTGATATAAATGTCATACCTACAGCAATTGCATGGTTACATTATTTTCCACTGGACACTTACTGTTTCTGATCAGTGTATTTAAAGGTAATTCTTCTGGAAAGGCTGGGATTTCATTTGGTTTGTATTGCACCAACGTTCAGAATAGAAATGATTGATTTGTAACTGTCATTATGAAAAGGAATAAAACAGAAGTGGCCCTTTACACTGTAAAAGGACTGTACAGCATGGAGATTTTCTTTCTGTTGATAAATTCTACCTGTGGAAGAATTGCATAACAGTCATCACTCATTTTCATATTGATGATGAGTGGGATTCCAGTAATAGGTTGCTGTTTGCAAAGGATAAGGCAGCACTATGATTAGTTACCTTTTCCATGGGAAGTACTAAAAAGGAAAATGCCAAATGGGCGCACTTCAGTATTCCTGTCAGCTTGACAGTCTGTTATGTGAACTTTTTTTCAGTCCATTTTCTTTCAGAAATACAGCTTCAGTCTTTTTGCCTGATTATTGTTTTAGCTTTAGTGCATTTGCATGCTCTCCTAACTCCGGATTCTTTCTTCAGTTATTTATTTTTCTGACAGTCTTCCGTTCTTGGGCCCTGTCACCGTTGTAAATCTTGATAACTGGTACAACAGTGCCCTCTATAGTTTCTCACTGCATGGTTAATACCTACAGCTGGTTTTGAGCAGTCAGGTAAAGAACAGGATGTTTAGACTTATTTTTAGTTCAAACAAAAGCCCTCTTTTTCTTAAGGAAACATTTTGGTTTTTCACTCACTATTTTGCGTGCAAGAAAGGAGACAAAAGAGAATGTTCTGAGTAATCTTTTAGGTTTATAACCCCTCTTGTCATTGTCTGGTGAAAATCTGGTATTTTATCAGGCATTCAGGGCAGTCATTATAACTGGATGGGATTTTCTGAGTTGTGTAGGCTTTCCTGAAGTTTTTGTTTGAAGTGGAGCTTCAAAACAAAATACTTTTAAACTTACTTTTTTGGGGCTTGCTGCTCCTCCTAAACTACGTCTTGCATGATCTGCCAGGGACTAAAGAACACTCACCGGAAGAACACCTAAGCTTTATGAATACTTTTTTAATTCACACAATAGCTGAAGTAATTGTTGTTCATTACCATTGATTTGTCTCCAAAACTCATTTACAATTTAGATTTCTCCTTTACCTCATTGTAGCTTAACATGCAAATGACTTCTTATTCTGTGTTTTCTGCATAACTTGGTGGATGGTTTCAGTATGGAACACATGTTCCGTGCATTCACATACATGGACATTCAGACTCATACGCTCCCATTTATGTATAATAAACCACAACCAAAAAGCATGACCTTTTAAAAAAGAAATACTTTAACTACAATTAGTTTCTTCTGTAACAGCATCATAAAAGTCACTCTGTGAAAAGTTAAATGGCTTTATTTTATGATGGGGAGTGTTAATGTATGTGTAGAACACACTCTTAATGCACTTCTATGAAATGAAAATCATAAGTCATTGCAGTAAATTATAGTTAATGATGTAACCATTGATGGCTATTCAAAACATTCCTGTATCTCTAATGATTTGTGTAAAACACATGACTGCCCACATGTCTGAGTTCATTTGGAATAGTAGATAAGATAAGCGCACCAGCTTTCTACTTCTAAAGACCATTTTTTCTGTGTAACAAGTGATAAGAATTTTGGTGGAGTAAATAGTACATCACAAACCACTCCTTGCCATCTTTGAGATCTGTTACTAAATGATGATGAAAACTAAATTAAAATGGCCCTCTACTAAGAGGTAAGAGGCTTCAGGAGTGCAGTGTGTAGAAGCTTTGATTTTGTCTGCCTGTTTTATGGGTAGTCCCTTGCCTCTAGGTGTATGACAGCTTTACTCTTTACCGTGAAGTTGTATATAATGAAAGACTGCTGGAGGTAGCAACTGTTATGCCATAATATGCACTGGCTAATCCAGAAAATACCCCATATTTAATAGCAACATAAAGCGATTACTGAAGTTAAAAAGGTGATGTGTATTTTGAATAAAGCAAATATTATTCTACTGGCAGAAAAGTACTGTTAAATTGGTCAGAATGACTTGACTTCCTATGAAATTTTAATGAAACTCTGACTCCAGCTTAATTCTTGCACTGATTGCATAATTATTGCTAATCTTAAATATTGAGGTCTTCTTTTTGTTCATTTTGTTAATGAGCTTCTTCATGCATGTGTACTTTTTTATGGTAATTTTTTTTTTCCTACAATATGGCCAAAACATGGATTTTTATAATTTTTAAGTGATCTTAAAAGTTTACTTCATGAACAAAGGACAGACATTGAGTATTAGAAAAAAAGATTATTAGAAAAAAAATTCTGTTTTAAAGTAAATAGCCACTTTAGATATGGTTTTAATCTTTTCTGTGAACTTCACATTTCACTCTTTTTAGACAAATCTGTCATTCAAGTCAGTGGGTATCTTGCTTAGAAAATGGAATCTTAATTGAAATAGTATTTTAATGAAGAAAACAAATACAAGTGATTTGTTTGAAGTGTGATCTGACTGGCAATGAGAGAAGGATATAATTTTAAACTGTAGACAGATAAGATGCTGTCTATTTGGAAAAATTAATAAGGTGTACTTTCTTACAATGAAGGTAGAAAATTAAGATTCAACATAATTAAAACAGCGATCAATGTAGATTACATTATTGGAGATGTTCAATTACAGCTTCTCTGTCTACTGAGCGCTGGCATAATTTACCAAGACCAGGCAAAAATATGACAAGGCAGCCACTTATACGAAAGTCAGCTTATAGGAAATGTCCTCTTTAGTCCACACACTTTCTCTTTTTAGTTAAAATATCAATTAAAGTTTTTAGCCCATCCTACAACAAATACTTCCTCCCAAAATATCACGCTTCTAGTAGTCTAGTTGGATTATGTGATCTCATGAAGTGTGTAAAATATTTAATGAAGGATAATACATGTTTAGTGTAAAGCTTTCGTTGAAAATACTAATTTTCAGATAAATTGCTTAAGAATGAGCAGTTAATAACTTTCAAGTGTGGTTTCATAAAATTGGAGCTGATGCAAGGTAGTTAAGGGTATTACTGAAGTTCATCTTAATTTTAATTTCCAGTATTTTTTTGACTCTGAAATATCAAAAAATGTACAGGTTGAATGTTGGGAATATCTTTTGTATAGAAAATAATAAGTAACTACTACTATTTGCTTGGTTAATAATTGCCTGTGCTATAATACTAGGTACAAGAAGAAAAATAAATATTGCAATCTAAAATAAAACATTTTTTGATATAACAAAAAGAAATACTGACTTTTCTCACTTAAGATATTTATAAGAAACTTTGTGTCCCCAGGGAGTTCTTTATGATTAAGTTTTAAGGCCTCCTTTTTTAAGGATATTTTTATGAAGACATTTTTTCTTTTACTTTCACGGCATTCTTTTTTTTTTTTTTTTTCCTATGGAACTTGATCACATGAGAGAGAATATTTGATGGCATTATATGTTTAAAGAAAAAAAAATAGCATTTACGTTTTACTTGGTTTCTTGGTGACCTGTCTGGTTTTGTAACTATAGGAAGCATAGATAATATTCTCTAAATGACTGTGAAGTGTCAGTTGATACTGAGGAATAAGGGACTAAAACCAAATAAAAACTCTTCCTTTGAAGTATTTTCCTATGGACCTGTTTGTTTTACATTACTTAGGCATCTTGTTTTCTATTTTATCCACAACCACATATTTTATTTTTTTATTTTCTTTGGTTGTTCTGTTGACGCAATGACTTGGTAAGTTATACTGCATACTAGATTTCATGCTTTTTGTAATTTTTCTTTTTCTTTTGTAGTGTACTTTTTGGCATAGAAAACAGTGCTACCATTGTATTTTAGGAAGGCAGTTTATTATAGAATGTGTCATCCAAGTTAAGTGTATTGAACTACCTGGCAAAGCTTTGTCATCTTGGTTTTTGTCAGCTTTTGTGTTCCTTGGCCGATGTACCAGCACAAAGAAAAGATTCATGTGTATAGATATATAATGTTTTGTAGAACATGAGTTTAACCAGTAATATTTGTGATTTTACAAGGCTACATAACTGTACGTTTATGATTGCTTGGCTTAATTTGTAAGTCTTTCCCAATCACATTTTCATGTTTAATTCTGCTGCAGATTATTTTATAAAGTAATAATTTTTTCTTTCACATTCCTTAATGTTCTCTAAACCGCTACAGGTTTCCGGTAGTTTTGATGGTTTTGTGCTACAGTAACCATTTTTGCCACCCTTAGCATTATCCTTGTCCTTTGGAGACTGCTGCTCTGTTCTTAGGAAAAGTCTGTCAGTCATTATTTATTACCCACTTGTCATAGTGACTTATTCATTGCTTACATCACCGTTCTCAAAGGTATTGCTTTACAGAAAAGGTGCTGTGAAGGAAAGATCAATAAATGCTTTCAAAGGAAGATTTACCTTGAGACTTAGATCTTCTTCTTAATATTAAATCTGTGCTATTAGTTATGAGAAGGTTTTAGTATTTTGACTCTGTTTCTCAAAATGGCAAGATGCTATTGCATTATGTAACTTTTGTGGAGCAGCATGTCGTTGGCGGTTAAGTTGCATAGTGTCTAATTCTCTAATTTTGAATACTTAATGTTTTTTTCCTGAATGTTCATCTTCTTAGCTGAAAATTCTAAGTTTCATCCCCTGAGAAAAAGAGACAAATAATTTAAAACATTTGAAAAAAATTATGTGAATTTCAGTGGTACTGTCATGTGTAAGTACACAAAGAGAGAAGAGCTCTTTTTGAAACCTTTATCAGTTAGAAAAGAAAAAAAAATTCTCATCTATTCATGCCTGTTTAAATTGCTTTGAGAGCTTAACAATCCATGCTGTCCTTCCAGAGCATCCAAGTCTATGTGATATGGTGACTGTTGACACCTTTTGAAAGATGGTTGCTCTAGAAAGCTATGTGAATATATACTACTAACTTGATTGTCTTAGTTGCAAGTTCAGACAGCTGAGAATTTGAAAATAGCAAGTGCATTGTTTCATGCTCTCTTCCTTATTATCTTGTCCCTCAAGTAAGGTGGAAAACCAAATTTACTAGAAGGAAACGAAAAAAAAAAAAGTTCATGGGTGTGTGATGTTTCCTAATTTTTTATTTGTTGATTCTGCCATGTTGATTTTTTTCAGTACATTTGAAGTGAAGATTAAAAGATCTGAAACGTGCATGTACACACACTTTGGATAAGGCACATGAGAAAGGTGGGAACCTACAGTCTCCTTTGCAGTAGAAACTTCTGCATCGTGAAATGAGGGACTACCACATTTAGTTGGCAGTCTGCTGCTATTTCATAGATAAGAAACAGTTTTTATATTTTTGTGTTCATGAGGTGTTTAGGCATTTCATTGGAAGTTCTGTTTGGTCAGTTTCTTCTTTTAAATGATAGAAGCTACTCTGTGATTTGGTAGGTGTTCTTACTGCTGTGTTATTATCAGCTGCTCCTGGTTATATCAGTGCCATTCCAGCCTCAGAATATTCCTGTTTTCAGTAATTATTTTGCCAGGCTGTCAGAGTTTTGGCTGCCAGAATGTTCTTGAGAAGTACAATCTAAAGAGAGGGCTTACCACATTATATAATGCACGTATAGTGCATCATAGAATAGGATCTACTCTGTTCTTGGCCATTACTGCAGTAGAAATGCAAAATACTTAAGTATTTTCAGAGGTATGTGTAGCCTTCTCCAGTGTTAAAGTGTATTAGGCAGAGCTGTACATAGTGTTGTGTACTGTATCTTTGCAGACTATTAGAGTAGCCTACTCTATTATTTCTCTTTTCTATATCAGTGATTAACCTACTTCAACTTAAGCATGAAGTCAAATGTTGAAAAGCATAAGAAGGCTTCCAGGTATTAGACTTCTTTTATTTTGGTTAAAGCAATAAATCATGTTTAAAAAGAATTTCCTTAAATCCATAAGAAATTCAGAAGGAGGAGGATCCTTGCTTCCATGCTTGTTTTCAATCAGTGGTTTGACATGCAGGTGTGTAGCAAGTGTCATTCAACATCTAGTTTCTGGGAAGTTTCCTTTCAATCACTTCTGAAGCCTGTCATAATTTTTTCCGTGCTCCACTTAGCAATTTCTGAGCATGTATTTGTGATATACCAAGAGGGCAGCACAATTGCAGGAATACCTTAGCTAAGGAAATGAAGGGTAAACTGCATTCAAGTGATTCATGCTAAGATTGCCTAAGAAGGATTTTTCTCTCCCTCCTTCCCATTCTCTCATTAGCTAACTTGTAGTTTTCTGATGAGGTGGCAGTCTAAGTTTTCAGATTTTATACATACATAAGACCATTGGTTACATTTTTTTGAGAAGTATTCCACTGAATAACTAAGATCTTCCCATATAGAAACATTTCTCAAAGTTGGTAATTAGTTTTTAAGTTGTCATGGTTTCTTTTGAGTGCAAAGTACTAGCATTTACAATCTCCCCTTTGAAGTGAAACCACACAGAATCCATACAGATTTACTTGTCTCGTCAAGCCTTTTGTTTTTTCCTCCTTGTTCCGAAGAGGCTCTGTCCATACTTAATTAGCATAAAAGCTTTCACGTCCTTCATTATGCAGTTGTGTCTTTATTAGACAAGAGTCATCTCTAATGCATAGCTTCTTGTTTCAGCAAAAGTGTAGAGCTCATCCTTCTTTTGGTCACTTGCTGGTATGTTTCAGTAGTTGGCATGTTTGACAGGATGTTGCATTTTTGTCAGTATGTACATTTAAAGTATATCAAGTACCTTCAATCTGATTTGTTGATTGTATCTTATTAACAACTCTTGATTGAGACCATGCTTGCAAGACTCATGTTATTTTAGTACTTCAAATAGAAATAGGTTTGGGATCCTTGACCTCTTCCTTCCAAGCGTACAATCACAGTGCAACTGTATGATAATATCATGTGTAGCGTGAACAGAAGACTGGTTGAAAACAGTGAGACCATAAAAACTCCTCAGTTTAAAAACCAACATCTCTGAATAAAACAGTAGTAATTAATGTTGAAAGCCTGATATAAATATTGTGCTTCTGTTAAATGAGACAAAAAGTATTTGTGGGAAGGCCATGCTTACTTTCTTCTTTGTAATGGATAAGAAGGCCCATCAGCAGGCAGCCCATTGTGCAAATGTCTGCTCTGAGAACTGGAAGGAGTCTGAAACCTTAATGAATGTGACTGACCCTGAACTTCCACCATCTATAAACATGTCCCTAGCTGGCTGTTTTTTTGTGGTTTTTGTTGTTTTTTTTTAACTGTCTCTGTCTTGCACAGTCAGTTTGTGTTGGACTAGACTCAGAGACTTTTCCTTGACTAGTAGATTCTTTGATGAAAAAAATAATTCTGCTCTTAATAAATAGCTGTTTTCCATTTCCTCTTATCTTGTTACTGCAGTCCACAGTCACTTGTGCCAAGGGCAAAGATCATGATAAGGACATATTTGCAATTTTAGATGTCTCAGTCCTTTGAAACTTCATTTCTGCATAAAGAAAACTTAGTAACTAATTGTAGCACCTTGATTAGAGAAGAGGCATGTGACTGACAACCCACAGTATAAAATCAATAAATATACCACTGAACAACAGAGCATTCTGATGCTTTTTAAGTTTGGGCAACAATTTGAGAAATTCTGATTTGGACAGTATTGCCTTCTAAAATGAAATAGTCAGTTTTGGTCTTAATCTTGGAGAATGCCATAACAAACTGCCTGCAGTTGAGGAGTGAATGAGGAGGCATGATCATAGAAGACATGCATTTTCTTCCCTGTGATGCAGTTACCTTCTGGCAGTACCAGAAAACTCAAAGTTCAGCTTTCTCTGATACACATTTTTAAAGATATGACACCTGGATGTTAACGAGAAAAGTGCTGTTGGCTGTAAATAGAGAAGGTACCAAAGGGATCCTTGATGCTCTACATAGGTGATTTTATCTTTCTTGCTATCACTTTCATATTAAAGCAGCACATACAGTAACACTATTGTTTGGATTGTACTCTAAGCAACTGTTTGCATTTTATTAAAACTTTCTCAAGAAAAAGGGGGGAGGGGAAAAGATGAACAGAGGAGCAGTGGACAAACGTCTAGTTTAACACTATGCATTTTCTTTGTGATGTTTGCTTTTTTGTTTTGTTTGTTTTTTAATGTTTGCTCATGTTTAGGATGGGTTGTAGGAATGGAAGGACTTGATGATCTTGAAGGTCTTTTCCAACCAACTATGATTCTGTGATACTATGAACTAAGGGAAATGTCAGAGGGCTTTTTTATTATTGAAAATAATATTTTTTGAATTGTTTTTATTATTTAAAAAAATCATGTGCTGAAGGATATTGGAATTTGGAAGAAGAAGAGAAAAGGTGCACTTTAATCTGTTCTTCCTTCTTGCTCAGCAACTTGATCCTACATTACCCATTCTTTGCCTTTTGAATAGGTTCAGAACCAATTTACTTGACAATTGTTTCTCTGGCAGGGCTCATGATTTTTCTTTGTAATGTTTTCTGGCCTGTACCTTTTAATTATGTTATTATTTTGCATACTTCTATCTATTTCTGCTCTTAATTTCCTCTCCTTGCTTTGTAGCTCTGCTGCTAAACATTTGCCTACATTTAATCTTGATATCAAGCCAGCAAGCTGTACTTTTTCTTATTCTCTAAACCACTGCTAACCTGCCATCCTGTCTCATTCACTATGCCTTTATTTTCATGTACTCCTTTTGGGACTCTCATGATGAACAAGGACATGTCTTCCTTAAGGGAGGAAAGTCTCACTTTCATACAATTGGAAGAAATAGAAAGTAATTTTCTTCTCCCTGATGTTCAGACACACATTTTCTTTCAGATTTCAAGGGGGCATAATGGTTGCCACTCTGAGAGCAACCTGAGGCTACAGCCCTGTTGGCAGTATGAGATGTCAGAACTTCACAAGATTTATGGAAGCTAATAAAATAAAGCAGGATGGAGCAGATTTAGGATAAAATTAAGAGATTTTGGCATTTTGTAACAAATTGTTTCTGATAATCTTTAGAGAAAGGTATTTTTATGTAACTGTTTTTTTCCCTGTTATTCCATTGAAAGTTTTACCTTGCTATATATTTCTCTTTTCGTTTTGCTTTTTATGTGCTGATGTTTTCTGGTTTTATCTTTTGTAATTTATTTGGCACTTTTTCATCTGCCTTTCTGTTAATTCCAGTCACCTTGTAAATATTGCTCTTTTTGTTTTTTTCCTCAAGGCTGATCCTCAAGTCACCCTTTATTTCTGCTACCCAAATACTCTCTACCTTGGAGAAATAAATTTCTAATAACCCTTTCTAAGGTGTAGTCTTGTCAGCCTGTGTTGGGCCAGTGTTGCTTTACATATGTTGGCGTTTCCTGAAGGTTTTCCACTTATGTGAGTTTAGGGCTAGACTTTATGTGAATCTGATGTTTTAGGACTTATTTCATACTTGTCTTGTTCCTGGTAAAAGAAATACCGTATTTCATTCCAGGCCTGTGTAAAATCGGAAATTTAGCCTAGATTTGCCTAGAACATTCATGTGAGAATAGGTAGCTTCCACTAGCAATTTTCAGTGCAAGCCTTAATGAAATTTTCACATTTGGCCATGCATTTTTATAGAAAATACATTACTGCAGCCTTATTGTGAAGCTAATGTACAACAACTGACCAAAATGCAGAATCTGCATTTTGTAGGAAAAAGTTTTCTAGAGGTTTTTTTTTTGTGAGAATATGGAGGAAAATCAGATGCTGAATTTTTCTGTGAGACAAACAAAACCAGAAAATGGTAAGTTTTGTCTTCTTTGTGTTTTTTCTGCTATCTTTTCAGGATCACCAATGTAGGCTGGACAGGGGAGAACCATGTTGTG
>NW_009952265.1:5731258-5760562 GCF_000747805.2 Chaetura pelagica
AAGAGTGTTTTCTAATTTCACAACAGTTCACCTGCATTCAGGGCTGTGGACCTTACAAACCCGGACTCCAGTGTGGCCTGATAGGCAAACTGATAGGAACTGGGATGAAAATGCCTTTTAACTGGAAACTTGCTAAAACAAATAGCTTCTTTAATGGACTGGCATTTCTAATGAAAATTATTCTGTTGGAATTTTAGCCTTTAAGTGCTACTATATTACTAGTACTGAATAATACAGCTAATAATAACTTTACTTTCTTCTGCCTCATAGCATTATTTGTTTTCTGGCTCCTAATATAACTCTCCCTCCCCAAGATTATGTATAAACGAAGTTGCAATATTTTCTTATTTTTGTGTCCTGAATTTCCAGGAAGTGTTTTAAGGTAATGTTGATTGTAAGTAACTAAGGAAGCCTTCTGGAGGTAGGTGTCAAAAATGTGGTGATGAACTGCATATTTAAAAATTCTTCTTTATTTTATTCTTCATTCATTCTTTAATATTATTCATCACAACTCTTCTTCCAGTCTCTTACTAATAGCAGATTGTATTATCATTATATTACCTGATGGCCCCTTGGATTGCATGATGTTGGTTATAGTAGATTGTATGCATTTGTGGTTAGACCGAGAAGGCAGTGGATCAAGCATAAACTGTGCACTAGGCTAACGATCTGCCCACTCTTAAAGTAATCAGAAGGAAGAGGGGATTCCTTTCTGTGCACATCAAGCCTGCTGGAAGAGCCAAAGTACTCTCTTGAGTTCAAGCTTGAGAAGTGGGCCCATGTGAACCTTATGATGTTCAACAGGGCCAAGTGCAAGGTCCTGCACCTGGGTTGGGTCAACTCCCCAGGCTGGGAGATGAAGGGATTGAGAGCAGCCCTGTGGAGAAGCACTTCAAGGTGCTGGTGGATTAAAAGCAGTGTGCACTTGCAGCTCAGAAAGCCAACTGTATCCTGGGATGTGATGGTCAAGGGAGGCAATTCTCCCTCTCTGCTCTGGTGAGATCCCACCTGGAATACTACATCCAGCTCTGGAGTCTTCAACATAGGAACAACATAGACCTGTTTGAGCAGATCCAGAGAAGGGCTACAACACTGATTAAAGGGCTAGAACACCTCTCCAATGAGGAAAGGCTGAGAGGGTTGAGGTTGTTAAGAATGGAGAAGAGAAGGCTTTGGGGAGACATTATTGTGATCTTTCCATACTTAAAGGGGGCTTGTAAGAAAGATGGGGACATACTTTTTAATAGGGCCTGTTGCAACAGGACAAGGTGTAATGGTTTTGAAGTGAAAAAGAGTAGATTTAGACTAGATATAAGAAAGACATTTTTTACAATGAGGGTGGTGAAGCACTGGCACAGGTTGCCCAGATAGAAGCCCCATCCCTGGAAGCATTCAAGATCAAGTTGAAGGGGGCTCTGAGCAACCTGATTTAGTTGAAGGAGTTCCTGTTTATTAGAGGGTAGTTGAACTAGATGACCTTTAAATGTTCTTTTCAACCCAGTCCCTTCTGTGATTCTATTTTCAGTCCCCTGCTGTCACAGGTGGAGTGGTGCCAGTGTTTTCCAGAAAGGCCAGGGATGTTAATCCCTGGTAGGCATGCCATTGTCCTTAAATTAGAGTACAGGGTGCTCTTGGACCAAGAGTCATGGGGAACCTTTAATTGCCTGGTCAATTTGAAAAGGAGTTGTCTTTTGTTGGGTAAAGTGAGATAATCAAAGGTGAATCCTTTCCAAATGTCCAAATAGCAGACATGCTAAAGTACCCTCTTAAAAAACACCCACTCCTTCTTAGAGTCTTGTTATTAAGGGTTTTTGCAGTTGTTAGCTATAGTTTCTGCAAATCTGCCTGAATTTGATAGAGGATATTGCCTATTCCTGGTGTTTTCTTTAGTAAACTGCTCAAAGTAGGAAGTTTATATAACAAGAATTTGATACCTTAGAAATACTGCATTTTAATGGAGAGGTAACTCCATTAAGCTCTCGGTTAACACAAAGCACAATGAAATAGGTAATGGTATCTAGTCTTTATAAGTGTCTTACAGCCTGATCTTTAGCTATTGGACTTGATGCAGAAATTAGCAAATTACATTTTGTGTCTTCTATCATTCCACTTGTTTGCATTGCAGAATTGTCCCTTTCTGACCTGGAATATCTAAAATTCTTCGTAACAAAAGCGATAAAGAGTGTAGGTGTTCTGCTTAGTGCTTTTGTTGAGTAATCACCTTTTCCATAACTTCAAGACATTTTAAAGTGTGTTATTCAGTTATTTGGTTATTACTGATAATAATCTGTAATTATATTTATTAGAAACAAGATTGCATACCATCAGAAGGTATTAAAAATGCAGCTCAAACTAAGTAAAAAGCAGGGACATCTCATGCCTGTATGTTGTTGAAGCACCTTTTTATTCCATTTCTGTGTAAGAGGAAACAAGGCTGCATCATACAGAGATTAAAAAAAGCTAAAAACAACATTCAGTCATAGCAGTTAGTGGCTGCCTATATTGCATTTTATGTAGTTTTCCCTTTAAGTAGAATTTAGACGGAGTTTCAAAGTCTCAGCAGAAGTTGCAAAGTATTTCTTAGCTATCATTGTTCCAAGCATGTACACTTCATGCAATGCAAGTTAATAGGAGGTGAAGCATTTACTTTGAAATAGATTTTCTGGTTAAACTTATAAGTAAACATGACTGAAAAGCAGTAGGATTGTTACTTTTAATTTGAACTGAGTTTGCTGAACTTTTATAAGGGGTTAATATGTATTTTGTATTTTATTTTTCAAAGTGCATGCATTGGTTACAGTATTAACTGCTATGTCTAACTATGTCGAGTTTTATACTTGGTAATTGTCTTTTGAGTTTTGTTTTCTTATGCATTGGGGATAATTGCAATGTCTGCTGTCTCAGAAGAATTTTCTTAAGTGCTTATTTAATCTTTCAAATAGATACTTCCAAAAAATCTTAAAGCAGAGTAGTTAGAATTGTCTATGGATAATAATCCTTTTTTAATGGAAAATGGATCTTTATTGTTACTATTTTACCTGCCGAGCTTTCATTTCAGGTGTGATTGACCATCATAGTGAATACAAAATTAGCTCAAATTTTTCTTTTTGAAATGAACTCTCTTTTCTCATGTATCTTTTAAAGATTCCAGTGATGCAAAATCAAGGTTGATAAACTGAATGATAAATGAAGGCAGAGAAAAAGAAAATGTAGCTGTGAATTCACGTATTATGAAAGAATAATGATAAATTACTAATATAGTAAAATAAATTCACTACTGTGCCACTGGTACTGTCATTTGTGGTACCATTATGCAGGGAAAGGAAGGAGAGAAGAGTGGTTGTATTGCAATTCCTTCTCCTTTTTATTCTTACCTGAGAGTAGGTACTAGCTCTAATGATGAAGTCAATTTTATTATAACAATAAATAATTAGTGTAGCACTCATTTCACAAAGACTTTTCAGGTGTTCACATACCACTGGTTATTCAATTTCACTAGTGTTTATTGGTAATCAACAGGCTTTCATTAGAGACACAGATCTAGTAGTAATTGCAATTGGTGATGTCTTCCAAAATTCATCCCATAGTTCAAGTGCAGAATGGATAGCACATGATTATTTAGGACATTCAAAATCTATTTTAAAAAAAAAAAAAATTATGATAATATGGTTGTTTTTAAAAAAAACATACAATGCCCAAGTAATCTGAAAACTATTCCTGCTGTTTTATTGTATCGTAATATAAACATAAATGCAGTGTTAAAAGCTATAGCAATGGTGTCAGACTCCTTAAGGACTTGAGAAAACTGTCATAAACTTCTAAAATAACTGATAATCATTTGTGGGTCAAAAAGAGCAACATGCTGTATTGCTTAGCTTTCTGCTTTCTTTTTCTCAAGGTTTGTCTGAGATTTAATTTTATGTGAAGTACACAAAACACTGTCAGTGAAACATTATCACTTTGTAAAAGCTGTTTAGAATATGGTCTGGCACAAAATGTGCAGAAAATTAAAAAAAAATACTCCCAACTTTTTGCATTGAGCTGAGTTGTAGATATTATTTGAAATTCACAAAAGGAGTATATGTGAATGTGACAGCATCTTAATATTTACAAAAGAAGCTTAGAGCTACAGAATTATATTTAAAAAAAAACACATATTCATAAATATGTATAGAAAATTACATAGAAATTAAGTTTAAAAGTTACAAACCCACATATATGAAATTTCTTTATATGTGTACATGTATGTGCATGTGTGTATATAAACATTATTTACAGTTCTAAGCACTTATTTTTTTATCATATTCATTTCACAATATTTCCATTTAAATGTGTCTTTTGATTTTTCTTCTGGGACTAGGTGGAATGCCTTTCCATTACAGCACTAAAAGAGTAATCCACTGTAAGACAATATTTCTCCCTAAAGAGATGGTCTTTTCTAGTAATATTATTTTTCACAGAATGATATTAACATGTATGATGTAGTGATTTTATCTTTATTCAAATAAAAATTTGGAGGGGATAAAATGCACACCACATTTATAGAGTTTAAAAGAAAAAAAACAAAGAAAAGATTCCATGTGAAGTCAATTTCAAATAAAATAATCCTCTAAATTTGAATTTATAAACACCCTTTTATACAAATATATATTTCAACAAGATGTACTTAAGAAGAGGTATGTGTCTAGTTAATGTTTCCCATGATGTGATTCCTTGGCATTCAAACCCAGAAATTTTTAGTATGTAGTCCACAAAAGAAGTTTATGCAAAATGCATCTATATAGAATGATGTAGCTGCTAATTTTTGATCAGAATGCTACAGCTTTTCAGCTTATTAAAATTTAAAGATGCTGAGAGATCAAATTAAATTATGTTGCTATTGTGAAGGATGAGAGGAAGAGGGAAAAAAATGTGCAGGTTTTTCCAGCTAGTTTTGCAGAGTCCTGCAGTGCATAATGTAATAGACCAGCAAGAAGTGCATGGTGGGACATTGGTCAGGTGTTTGTGCTGTGCCTCTGAGTGCACTGACATTCAGGTGCCACATCAGTTCACTGAGGGCTTCATCCTGCATATTTAAGCTTTTCCAATTCACCCTTAGGACAGAAAATACAATAAAGGGGTTTAAAACCTTTGAAATAAAAAGAAAAGTTATGGCTTCCTAAAATAAGGTTGAAGAATAATAAGGTCCTTTACTATGTGTGATCAGATAATCATTATGTGTTGCATGAACAAGTTATTTTCTTAAGTGTAGAAGTCTTTCCTTACCATCTGTCTTAGAGGAGAGCAATACTTTTCTAGCTTTTTTTAAAGGCTGTTCAATTAATCTTATTATATGCAGTAGTGAATAATTCTAGTGCATATTCTTATATTCAGATAGATTTCAACTTTCCTTTGGCTAGGTGATTTCATCCTATTAGCACTGTTTTTCTTCTTCCTCTTTTACCTAATTTTATATAATCATGTTTTTAATTATTTTGTATAGTGTATGAACATGTAGTCTTAGCTACACTTAGTTCATAACTTGAACTCTATTAAATTTAATGTTTGACATTTTTATTTAAAGGCAAATTTTATCTCAGTGCTGGATGGGTTGGCTATTGTGGAAGGAAAGTTTAAACCATTGAAGCTGCCAGATCCTGACAATCATAAAATAAATCATAATTTTACATGCTTGGTTCTTATCATTTTAGGCACGTGGTTCAGGGGGAGTGCTTTGAACAGAGCAGGCTTCCTTTAGACACTTACCTGAAATCACAAAAGGCCTCCAGTGGGTGCCTGTCATTTGTAAACTGCTGCTGTAAGTTCACAAGGTAGTTGCATTGGCTGCAGCTGCACAGCAGATGTGAGATGTCACTCACATACCTCTTTTCATAACTGAAGGTTTCCATCTGTGTGTTTTGTATTTGTATTGCTAAATTGACACCATTACTACTGAAATGGCATTCTTTATTCATTTTTGTAAATAATTTTAAAGTTATATTTTAAAATGCAGTATTTCTATAATTGTGAATTGAAAAAGAAAAAAAAAAAGTTTTTCTGCAAACTACTACCACCTATTACAGTCCATGTCTTGCAAAAGAAAAGCCCCAATATTGTTCAGTAAAGTATTGTTGTGGTAAGTTAAGAATAAGACACCCTTAAACAGATATTGTTTCTTGTCATTCTGGATCATTACATAATGACCATGTGTATTTTAGAGATTTTCTTTATAGGCATATTTCTTATGGCTCTATACCAAAACTGAAATGAACTTATCATTAATTTTCCATCAGTAAGAGCAAATCATGCAGTACAGCATTAGTACTGTATTTATTATTATTGCAAGGAGATGTAAAGTTGCTGCTTAGCAATTGGGCCTGGTCAGATTTTGAGGTTTTGTTATTGTTTGTTTGTTTTTGACTCAAAAAGCACCAGTGTGAAATATAGGCAGCATCTTATGCAATTGTATCTACAAGTGCTTGAGGAATACAGAATCTTTATACAGCTTCCTAGTAGGGTCACATTTGCACCTTCTTTTTCAGGGCCATTGTCTTTGGTGTATTTTTTGTTTCTAACTTGTATTAAAAGGTTTTATTTCTTTATTCTATTTATCAAGTTCTAAATATCTAATGTAGAAATATTTTGTTGTAAACGGGAGATTGCTATCCTTAAGAATGTATTATTAATCTATTGTCCTGCCAAGTTCCTATATCTAAGCAAAGATAGACGTAGACAACTTCAAAAGATTTTTGACTTTATGTGGCTGCAGTTGCTTAAACCTTTGAAAAGTATTCATTCAGCATTTGGAACTGAGATTTTATAGAAAAATGCTAGTTCCCATTGCAGTAAGAAAATGGGAGGAACCCTTGATGCTTGCTCCTAAGTAGTCCAATAAAGAGGAAGATTTGATTCTTGATGTAAACTTTCTAGAGCTTATCAGAGACCATATTCTCTTTAAGACTTGAAACCATTGCTATTATTTTATTAATGCTAGATGACCTTGTCTGTTTTTCAAACACAGTGATGGAAAAATATTCCAAACAAATGTGCTTTATAAGAGAATCAGTTCTGAAAATCATAGTGTGGCATTTTGTGTTTCAGTGTAGTCTGGGAAGAATTTTGTTGAAAGTTGCAATATTTTCATTGATACAAATAAATGATGTCATAGATGCAAAGCATAAAATAACAATGTTTTCACAAAGTATGTGCAGAATTCTTTATTTTGCTCAAGGTGTTTGAATTCTCTGTGTGTTCTTAATATGAGCGTGGGCACTGTTTTTTTTGCAATAGTAATTACTGGGTTGTAAGGACTGTACAGATGCTTAAACCTGAAGAGGATTGTTGTACTAAAAATAAGAAAATGTATACCATTGTGATTTTTGCTGCTGTTGTTTGCTTTTTATTTGTTGGGGGGTTTTTTTGTTTGTTGTTTTTTGTTGTGCGGCGGGGAGGGGGGTTTGTTTGTTGTTGTTTTTTGCTGCTGGTGGTGGTGGGTTTTTTAAAAGAATATTTTACCAGGATTGCTTTAATTTTGAATAGGCAATAAAAAAATTTTACTATTGTTAGTGTACCTTTATTAAATGAATTTTTGTGCCGTGATATTTTCTCATAATTTTGACATAGTGATATTTAGACAAAAAAAGAGATAAATAACTTAGACATATTAACTTGATGTGATGGAACAAACTTCTGATGTTGCATTGTTGAGATTCCTAAGAGTTTTAAAAGAACTTCTGAACACTATTGAATTTTGGAGAAGTAACAAAAATTCTGTTGAAGATTAAAGGAGGGTTCATGATGTTTCTATTACATGTCCAAGAAGAATAAGGCTATTCTTTTAGACCTGTATTCCAAATAGAGAGACTATTTTCCTCCAGCTTAATATTTTAGAAGGTCTTGTGTTCTGCTTTTATGCAAGGAGGAGTGATAAGATCAGAAGAGCTGATTATTGGCAGTGCAGGTAATAAGAATATTTCTGAGAGAGTTAATCTAAAGCATGTTGTCATTGGAAAAAAAATAAATAATTTTGGAATATTTATTAGAGATCTTGGATGAGATTTTCTATGTGGTACTTCAGAGTCAATTCCAAGTTGATCTGCTCCGAATAATAGCAACTTCATGATTTAGTTATTTGCTTATGTGTATATGAAATGTTGAAGAAATTGTTAGAGAGTGATAGAATTTGCAAACAGATGTGCAGATGTAGCAGGTGACATTGTTTCATGCAGAAAATATTAAATACTTGCATGCTTACAGAATAGGGTGTTTTCCTAGTGACAGCAGTGGATCAGTATAATGTGAATGTTGCCTTTAACACTTTTGCATGTCTGTGGGTAAAGAATAACCTTACTGAAGTTGGTGAAGTTGTGCCATTAGTGTCATAATAGACCCAAGCTGCCTTGCTGCATTCCACTATGTGAATTGAATTAAATATAGGCTAGGTTTAGGTTTCTGAAGTGTGTTTAAGTAGCAATAAAGATAAAATTTGTCAAATAACCTTTGGAGACAATTATCTTTAACATTGAACATACTGTTTTGTGACTTATATGTGTATAAGCATATGCTCCTAGAATGTTTTCAGGTGCAAATCATGCATCTTTCCTGCCAGCTAACTGTTGTTAGTCTGTAGTGGCACCTACAGTTTCCCATTAGAGTAATACCAAATGAGGTGAAATAAATCTTATAACCTCAAGTATGCCTTTCTTCTTCTACATTCATTGTCAGATAAAATTGTATTCCAATAACTCATCCTACTATAGTAATCTTTTATGTATTGCTTGCTTTATAATAAAAATTGAGAGAAAATTTGAGAAAAGATAGAGTTTTAAACTAAAAAATACCTATGAAGAGAGTGAAAGCAACAGGGGGGTTTGTGAATTATCCATGAACAGTTAAAAATTTTGAATTTATTAATCAGTCAAGTACTGCACACATACTTCAGTGTTGTGGTTTTTGTGAGATTGCAGTGATGATTGCAAATATTTTGAATTTGCATATTGTGCATTAGTTATATAAATCACGTTCATGTTGTCAGATGATATGACGCAGTGATGATGCGGATGTGAATTACGTTTGTCAAAGTTGAAGTTAAGAATCTTCAGACTGACAACATTTCAGCTTTGTCTTCAAGAGACTACTAGGTTAAAACTTAGTTTTTCATGTATATCATACTAGATATTTTTATTCAAGTACATCAAATTATTGAATGTGATAAACACTTCAGGCAAGGTGTAATGAACACTTTTTGACAATGTTGGCACGATTCGTTCAAATATTGCATTGAATAATTTTATATCTCAGTCAACCTTAAAGTTCATTTCCTCTTAGAGAATATAGTATTTTGCTCAAGAACAGTATGCCATTTGTTCAAGGCTAGTTGCTGTAATGCTAAGTTTGACAGTTAAATTTTGATGGAGTGTATGATTTAGAAATACTTTTAGTATCCCTTACCTAAAAACACTGGAAGTTACAAATCTCTGAACATTTGGTATTATGAAAAGATAGTCACTAAGACATAAAGATTTTGTCCAGTTCTTTGGACTTTAAGTAATAAGAAGAGTATAAGCAAATTGTCATATTCTTTAAAGTATTTTCTTACTTTTAAAGTGACTAGAGTTCAGTGATGATGTGAGAGTGCATGTGTATCTGTGTGTATAGATGCATATTAAACAGATTTCTTAATTATGAAATGCAGTTTTGAAAGATGTTCTCAGCTGTAGAACATGGAAGAATGAGTTATCTGAGTTTATTTAAATGTACTTACTCATCATACTTGTTAGTGACAGTAAAACTGACTTAATCTGAAATCCTTACACATCTTAAAATGTGTTAAATTGTGGGAAGAGGACAACAAAAGGAGAACTCAGAATCTTGTCTTTTCATGCCTGGCCATGTCATTTATTTGCACAAAATTAACAGTTTGCTTCCAGAATTGGTAACTTAGTTATATGCCTCAGTATTTGCCAGCATGTCTTCTGAAATATTTCATTAAATAACAGTGCTTTGTCTAGCCGAATTTATTTTTATGTGAGTATTGTCAGTTAATTTTTTTGACCTTTTCCAAAAGTGTCTTCTCTTAGTGGAATTCTGTTGATGACTTGAATTAACCAAATCATGCTGTGTACCTCACGTAACCAGTGCAAGCTCTACAAACAGAGGTTGTTTTATAGATGCTTGTCACAAACCGATGGGGCCATTCTCCACAATGCTGTACTAGATCTGTGTCTTGTTGGTCTTCATTGTGGAGTGGCAGATTGCCATTAGCTTCTCAAAGTTGGGCCACGTGGAGGCTGTGTGGTTAAAAGCTAATGCAGAACAATTTAAAAAAAAGTTTGTGTGTGCAATTCAAGAACTTGGTTTGCCAAGGCTGGCTTTTGTCTGTCTTACAGTTTGCTAAAGATATTATTTAAAAAAATAAATCCAGCAGTCATATTCTGCCTTGTCTGAAGTCAGAGAGTGTGATGCGAGTGGACTGAGTTGCATTATCTGCATAATGAATCTTCTCTTGGCTAGAAACATACAAATGAATGTTCCTCTACTCTTCTGTTTATTAATTTAGTGAGTGCTTTGGCTTCAGCAAGACATGGCTCAGCAACGCAACAGTGTAGGCGAGTACCTGCCTTCATAAAACAAGACTTGTTTTTCTTTTCCATTCTAAATAAGCCACATTGTCACAAGCTGATACTGGGGGGCTACCGGCTGTCAGGTGCTTTCATGAATTCCCCCGCCGGACGTGGAGGGGTTTTTGAATAAGACCAAGGTTCACACGTGGTGCTCCCCTCTCACAGAGGAGAAGCGACTGCGGGACCCTGTTTTAGGGGGGTAGTTAGAATGCACACCCCCGCCATGCTCACAAATTGCTTCTAAGACCAATGTTTACCACACAAATCAATCGGGTTATTAAGGGTTAACACAAACTGAGGGATGATGTTTAGGGAAAATGTAAATGGCTACCAGGGATATATATGTATATATAGACATACAGTAAGGAAGTGTCCTTTAGGGAAGTAATGCAAAAGGTACTGTGCTTTTAGGGCTTTCTCTCTGGGAGAGGGTTGAGGACCAAAGGGAGGAGGCCCGATGTCAGTCCTCCTTAAGAGGTCACTCTGTGTGTGCAAGTATGAGGAGTGTGTGTGAGTGTACAGTGACGTTATCCTCTGGCCTGTCCCCAGCGGCTCCATTCCCAGCGGCAGCATTAGTCAGTGGCCCCTTCTCTCCAGGCAGGACAGCAGGTCCATGGTATCAGAGGGGCAGCCTCTGGGCAGCAGGTGCAGCGGCCGTTGGTTTCCCCTCAGCCAGCAGAAACACAGGGGGCTCTGGCCCCGACCCCAGGGCTCAGGACCCCGGCGCACTCAGCGCTGAGGCCCAGGCTGGACCCGGGGCAGGCAGGCAGGGTCTCAGCACCAGTGTCCGCAGCAGGGGGGTGTCCCATGCAGAAAGCGTCCAAATGGGACTCAGGGAGGAGGGAAGGGCCCACCTGCTGCACTCACCACCTTTTATACCCCTGTGACTCACCTGTCCTGTCAGTGTCACTGCCCAGAGCCAGTTAGCATCCATGAGCCCCAAGTTAGGGTGGTGACTATCAGGGGCACAGGATGGCTTGTCGCCCATTCTTTCTGTCCCGCACCACATCTGTTGTTTTGGTTTCAGTTGTCCTTGAGAAGCACGTCTGTTTTGTTCTGTTAGCTGGGAATAATCAGGAGAAGGCCTTCGCTGGCTTAAAAGGCATTTTGTTCAGACTTATGTGGGGAAGAAAAGAACAGTTTCACACACACATGTAATTGTATATATTGGTATCTTAAAAAAAACCCTTTAAGTTATTATCACAGTAGTTGACTACTAATTCTAGGTAAATGCGTAAGACGTGTTTATAAATTTACTGTGTCTTTCATGTTGTAACTTGATTTAACTGCTCTTGAATGCAGCATAATTACAATTACCAACACAATGTTCAGTCTAGCATAGGAACAGAAACATGTATGGTTACTTGATTGCTTTGTAGTTGTTCACTGGCATCCTGTTGTTACAGTGTAATGTATTTATTCAATCTGGAGTTGGCTGTTCCTGATAAATTTGACTATCAAATTAAGCAATCATTCTTTGTTGAGTTAAATTTTACAAAGAAGGTTTCCTGAACAAAGTATGTGCGGGCAAGTTTGCTCTGTAATTATTTGAACATTTAAGAGGTGGAAGTCCCAAAGTTGAAGCAGACGTTCATGTAAAACAAATCTCTGCACAAAATACAATTAAAAGAAAAAAAGTATTTTTTTTGTTCAACTGCAGACTATTGTCTTCCTGTCAAAGGCTTTTAAACTTCTGTTGATGGCACATAGGCCTCTTGTGCACACAGTTGATTTGTATAAAGAAAAAACCTGACAGTTCTTTAGAAAAGTCCTTAGGTAGTCTTTGCAATAGTGCATAAGTCTACTGATTTTTGGTTTAGTATCCTACATTTTTTGATATATTCATCTGTATTAAATGTTACTAAATGGCTTATTTTTTTTTAATTGTAAAAGAGGAATCAGTTGATCTAAATTAAATTGGAAAACAGTTCTTATGGAATTCTTGAAGTTAAGCCATTGATTATGCTTAAAGGTAGAGGTTTGTCTGTCAGTGCCTTGTGCAGGGCTTCTGTAAAAACAAATCTGACTAGGTTTTAAAGTGGAATAGTTACATAGCATTATTTCCTTGCATTGATACTATTATTTAAAAGTAATTTACTTTTGAAGTGAGTTAAGCCAGGCCCACTGAAGACTTCTGAAGTAGTTAATGAGAGTGTTCACACAGGGATTTCATTTGAATCCACATTAAATTAATTTTCACCCATGTTTTTGAAAGTGCATCTTCCTAAGGAATGAAGGCATGTGCTTTGAGGTCTCTATGTGGAAGACAGAAAAGTCCCAGATGATGTGCAATGATCTTCAAGATGGTGCTATTCATAGCTAGAACAGAGCCTTACAAAACAGCAGTTTTTCAATTTGGAGTAGAGTTATTATATCCCTACGTCTCAGGAATATTTCCACACTGTCTTTGATTACTTGCAGCTGCCTCTGACAGAAATATCAAAGCTTAGAAAAATCACATACTCTGTTTGAAATCTGTATAATCAGTGATGTTAAAATGCTTAACAAATTATAGGACAAAACTCATATTTAAGAATTTTCCACTCAAATAATTGCAGAAATCAGGAAGTCGTGTTACTAATGTATATATTGTCAATTACACACATGCAAGTATATGATGTTTTAGCTTGAAGCTTTGCAAATTACTTATGATCATTATTAGGAAAAAAATGACCTTAAGCTTTACTTTAAGCATGTGTAACAGTTTTCTGATTACTCATGCAAGCTTCAAGGAGGATGTTAATTGGAAAGATACTTTCACTTAGAAGTAATCTATTTTGTATGTTGGTCATAAAATGAACTCTATAGTGTCAAAGCTGTGAAGCAATTGTTAAAAATGAAAACTGGTTGAGCTATTCTTCAACTATACTTCAGTTTCTTACATAACTCTGTTCTAAACAGTAAATTTTATGGGATACTCAGCATTTTTCTGAATGGGAGTGTTCAAATTTTCTTGCAATACACATGAGCAGGCATATATAGACAGAGGTCTAGCACTTTCTTTTCTTTAGTATTATTTTGTCTGTTGGATGCAATATTCCATTTAAGATAGATGTTATTAAGGTGGTGAATAGTTCTGTGCAGTGATATGCTTAGCAGTAACCTTTACTCATAATGTGATATTGTCTGTGTGTCTTACTTTGTTCAGCTTTCTCTGGCACTGATGAAGCCTAAGGCTGCTGTTTCTTTGAGTTGCTGATAATCTTTTATCTGATTAACTGACACATTTGGTTGAGATCAGATACAGCCCTTAGGCTGGGCATGGATTTAATTTAAAAAGTATCAAAGGTTTGCACTGTGTGCTGTTTAATCATTATGTTTATCAGGCAAAGAAAAATTACCGGAAAGACCATAGGGAGAGGGTTATCTTAAGGAGCAGTAACTTGGGAAATTGATAATAACTCCGAGGTAATTTACAGCTAACTTTTACGTTCGCTAATGTAACATTTCCCACTAATAATTACAGTGCATGTAATATACTAATTAAATTGAAAGCATTAGCACTAATTTTCTTTTTGCTGAACTCTGAGAGGGTCAGGTAGAGACATTAAAATGTGAAATTAAAGAAAACCTCTGTACTAAGACCACTGCAATGACTATTTTTACTAGTAGAATTCTTCTTCCAGCATTGTATGCCACAATACATGTGTAGACATTTCCTCAAATTACTGCCACTATCCTTAATTGAATTTCCATCACTGAATTTTTTTTTTTAAAAAAAACAAAATTAAAATTATACTGTGCTAGGATAAATTACTCTCACATTTGTGTTTCTATTTTACTTCAACTGTTAACTGTGAATGGGTATTACAGAGCCACCGAAAGACAGGATAAAAGTAAGCCTGCTCATGGTACTGTATTGGGACTTTCACAAACTGATTTAATTTTTCATATTTTTTTTCTGTTGGAAAATACAGTTAAAAGTAATTTTTGATAAATGGAAAACAGCAATTTTGAATTGTGTTATTCATTTGATGGTTAAATTATATATATAGCTTCAAAACTATGATGCTTTAAACAGAAATTGTACCTTTTAGTATAGTATAGTTACAGTTGCAAAGGTTGATTTGCTGTTCTAACACAATTGTTCACTAAGATTATTCTTCATTAATGTTAAGAACAGAAATAAATTAATGCTTATCACAAGACATATAATAATGATGGCATTTTACTTACAGTTAAAGCATAGATAATAATTCTTATGTACGTAAAAAGACTGTATACTGCTGGTAAAAAAACTTGTTTACATGCTTTTTAAAATTTTATTTTTATACCTGCTTTTAAAAATGAGTAATTTGGGTAGCTTTGAAGGTGCAAAATAGGTTTTAATAAGTCACAGGGGGGGCAAAAAAGCTGTTACCATTTGTATACATAGATGTTTAGCATTAGTTTTTACATGTGTTGCCTATTTGTAATGTAGTCCTTGATGACAGAGTGTACTGTGCTAAGTGCTTTCTATATTATCCAGATATTTCAGATAAGCAATTTAATTTGCTTTAAGCTAACCTGTTGCACTAGAAGTGTATTAGTATAGTTTAAATAATCTCTTTAATTAACCGTACAAAAAAATCCAAAACCAAACAAGCCCCCCCCCCAAAAAAAAACAACAAACCCAAAAAAACAATAAAGCCCTACAAAACATCCTCCCATATTAACTTTCCTTGAACATTTTCTGATCTGTTACTTTTTGTATGATACAGCACCTAACATCTATCTTATCTGTCTAACACAGAATTTTCCTGTATTTGCTTCCTTGGCTTTTGAGTTGAGTGCAGATCCCTGATATTTAGCCTGCAGATGTCAGCCTGCTCTACCCATGCTGAGACTGCAGTTTTGTGAACGTGTTTTCACGATATCAAATCTGATCAGATTCTACATTAAAATATGTAGTACCTGAGGCCTGGCACCATTAATTCTGGCATCAATTCTCTGCTAACCACAGTTGGCTCTGAATGAAACAAAATCCTGTCTCAAAATGCCCTATAGCTGATTCAGTACCGAACAGAGAATCCAGGGAAGAACTAGTTTTCAGGTAGCACTCTTTTAGTGCTTCAAGTGCTGAGCTGGATACACTGTCTGGCAAGGCTTTATGTAAACGTAATCCAGTTTAGGAATTTTTAAAGGTTAGACTATATATATTTTTATTTTTTTTATTTTTTTTCTGTTCCACCTCATATTCTATCCTTCTTCCCTGAAAATCTTCTGATTTCTTGAATTTGTGCCACTCCAATCTTTATTTGTTGAACTGTACAGAAAAGGGGGACTGAATTGATTCCATTTTATAGTATGTAAGTATATTAACTAGTTCTCCCATTTCAAAGCATTTATCATAGAATCATCTAGTTAGTGACTTTCTTTTGCACATGAATCTTCATAAGGACAAATTAATTTATGTATTGATGGAATCTGAAAAAAGATTGTATTAGAATCAGCACTGTTTAGTAGAATATAACACTACTGTATTCACCTGCTGTTAATTTAGTGAAAGCAAAGTAATTCTGGTACTCTCAAAAAGTGGAAGGTCTGAATTCTTTGTTTTGCCCTTTTCTCAGATTTTGCTTGTTTTTAGTGTGACCATTGAACCTAGTATTTTCCATGAAGTAATAAATACTTACTGTTTTTTGATAGATTTCTAATGTGGCTGTAATGCCAGTAAGTATGCCCATATATATCACACAGTACTTGACGTATTGGACGTGGTATATCATTTGTATTTTTATTCTACCTTGCATGAAGAATTACTAATGAAAAAGCCTTTGAACATTCACTTTCTCTGACAGCAGGAGGCTACAGCAGTGATTGTAGAAATTCTTTGTGGTTGTATTTCTGTTATTGTTGTTTTCTGGATCTTAGGGTAAATTTGCTTTACTCTTCCCTTGCCACTGGCCCTGAGTCCCCAGTCTGCCTTAAGATCACATAAATGAAAATGCTCTCCTGAAGTGTTTTTTGGGTTTTGCATTCCCCTGTTCCTTTCTGTAGTTGAATACTTCTCTCCCTGTAAAGGCACTCACTTTTCTGACCATATATTTCCTAATCTCTGATAGTCTGGATGTACTTCACAGCAGGAGTCCTAAGTTTGTTTGCAAAAGTAAGAAGCCTCAGCCATTCTGATTCTGTGATTCCATTACAAATATATTAGTGTGTATTGAGCAGAAAGGGATATAGGCTGCTTCATTCCTTCTCAGAGAAAGATGTGTGGTGGCTTAGAAACATGGACAGCTAATATTTAATGTATTGATTGTTTAATAATATTGGTTCATGTTGTCACAATTTGTGCATGGACCACTTCGTGATTACCAACTTTGATTAATTGTTCATGTAAGCAGAAATATGGCTAATGTTTCTGGTTATATTGGATGATGTTTGAACATTGTAATGGAGAAGATTTTGTAGGAATTATGTTATTCTTTTTACATAAAAATACAAACAAACAATACTTAGCTCTCATGTTTTTCAAGACTGTTACGTGACTTAGCTTTATAATGTTTCTAAACAGAACTTGGAAGAAAGCAACTTAAGTGCAATTGTAGCAGTACAGGTAAATTGCCTATCAAAACTGCATGGAACAAAGGAATATGGGGAAAATATTTTAGAAGTACTTGAGGATCCATAAAGGCATCATGAATCATGTTGTCAAATTTATTGAAAGAAAACTGCTTACATAACTATGTTAACATCTCAAGAAATTTAATTCTAGATGGATGAGTTGAGTAAGTTGGCAAGTATGTGATTTACATTTAATCTGAAAAGAGCTTTGAAACATTGTTGCATGGAAAGCTCAAAGAGAAGCAGAAGTAGTGTTGGCTGGATAACAGTAATGATAATGATAACACTGGCAGTGAATAATGAACAAGTGACAGATAAGCTAAAATAATTTTTTATCAGTGCTATTACTTCTGGATATGTGAGAAGCATCAACCTGAATCCTCTATGATTTGGCATATTAAATCATAAATCTATTAATGACATGTAGAAGTACATAAATTGAACAACAGGAATTTTGTTGGGCAGATATAAGGTGCAAGTTAAAGACTAGACTGAGGAAAGACTATTCCAGATTGACATAAACCAGGGATTTCTTTCTTACAGTATAATTGAGTAAAACATCTTCTACATAATTTTATTGATAAGAAAGTGAAAATTAATATTAAATTCAGTACTATGGCAAAGACTGTTTTGATTTTTACATGCATATCTAGGTGTATAATTGCAAGTTATGTGGTAAAATGCTGCAAAATTCAGACCCCACCTGGAGTACTGTTTCCAATTCTCGAGCCCCCAGCATAAAAAGGACATGGAGCTGTTGGAGTGAGTCCAGAGGAGGGTCACAAAGGTGATCAGAGGGCTGGAGCACCTCTCCTATGAAAACAGGCTGAGAGAGTTAGGTTTTTTCAGCATGGAGAAAAGAAGGCTCCAGGGAGACCTTGCAGTGGCCTTCTAGTATCTGAAAGGGCTACAGGAAAGCTGGGAAGGGGCTTTTTATAAGAGCATGTAGGATAGGATGAGAGGTGATGGTTTTAAGATGAAAGAGGATAGATTTAGATTAGGTATTAGGAGCAAATTCTTTACTGTGAAGGTGGAGACACTGGAGCAGGTTGCCCTGAGAAGTTGCAGATGCCCCTTCCCTGGAAAGGAAATTGGGCGGCAATGTTGATCTGCCTGAGGGTAGGAAGGCTTTACAGAGGAAACGACAGGCTGGATCCATTGGCCAAGGCCAGTTGTATGAGGTTCAATAAGGACATGTTCTGGGTCCTACATCTTGGTCACAACAACCTCAGACAATACTACAGGCTTGGGGAAGGTGGCTGGAGAGCTAGCTGCCCAGGAGAAAAGGACCTGGGGATGCTGGTTGACAGACAACTTAACATGAGCCAGCAGTGTGCCCAGGTGGCCAAGAAGGTCAGCAGCCTCCTGGCCTGCCTCAGGAATAGCGTGGCCAGCAGGAGAGGTGATCATGCCCCTGTACTTGACACTGGTGAGGCTGCATCTTGACTACTGTGTTTGTTTCTGGGCCCCTCACTACAGGAAGGACATTGAGGTGCTGGAGTATGTCCAGAGGAGAGCTACCAAGCTGGTTAAGGGTCTTCAGAACAAATCATACAAGGATTGCCTGAGGAAACTGGGGATGTTTAGTTTGGAGGAAACTGAGGGGAGACCTCACTGCCCTCTACAATTACCAGAAAGGAGGTTTTAGGGAGGTGGATGTTGGCCTCTTCTCTGAAGTAAATAATGATACAACCAGAGGAAATGGTCTGAAGTTGCAGCAGAGGAGGTTTAGTTTGGATATTTGGAAGAATTTATATGCTAAAAGCATGGTCTGTGGAGGTGGTTGAGTCACCATACTTGGAGGTATTAAAAAATGTGTAGATGTGTAGATGTGTGACACTTCAGGACATGCTCTAGTGGCCAAGGTTGAGGGGGTTTTTGTGGGTGTTTTTTGGTGTAGTGTGTGTGGTTGGTTGTGTTTGTTTGGGGTTTTTTGTGTGTATTGATGGTTGGATTCAGTGATCTCAGAGGTCCTTTCCAACCATGATAATTCTGTGATTCTGTATGTTTCTGTTTCACAGGTTTGCTGTTTAACCAGAAGGTTGATCATGCTGTGTGGTTATGATCAGGCTTTGTTAAAAGAGGAAAACAACATTAACTGAAGTCTAGCTGGAGCAAATTTTAGGAAAAGAAAATAAATTCAGTATGTTGATTAGAACTCAAGCAACTTAAAAATGCAAGAGCTCATGAAATATTGTATGTATGTGCATTTTCAAATGTTACATTCTCAGTGCGTTTACAAGGAAAAAAATCAAGTACTATTGGCTTAGGTAATTGAAATGAAACAGAGAAAATGTCATGGAAAACCTTATAGCAGAATTTTGAAAAGGGGATGTTGAGTAAGTTGCCCACAAGTTTTCTTTTTCTGATGTTAGGATAAAAAGAATAATCTCACACCCTCTGGTGCTGCATATTGTGACAAATGCTGATAGTTGAATTGATCATCATGATTTTATGTTGCTGATATTTACTTGTAGGTAGGATAGCTAACACCTTAGTTACAATGAAGAGACAAAAGTCATTTTCAGGATGTCAGGAAAACTTAGGTTATGGTGTTAAATCTAGTACTTTTCAGTTACTCTGGTTATTTTTTCTGTAGAGTGGTACTTGAGTAGATTACTGTGCTAGAGTAACAACCACACAGTAGGTCAGCTGCACTGCTCTCTTCTATGGAAGATCTGCGTTCCTGCCCATTCAGTTCCACGAGCTGGGCACAGGGATTTATTCTTGATTGAGCCTACTAGTAGAGATACTGAATCTCTGTTGCTTAGGCCAGCATATACTGCTATCATTAGTATTCTATGTCTTTTTTTCAGGACAAAGAAGGAGTGGAGGGTGTATCTGTGGGAGCAATTCTTTCTGACTACCAGAGAGTTCGAGTTGAAGATGTGTAAGAAAATATTTATCTTTATTAATATACATATTCTGTAAAGTGCTTTACTTGTTTGTTTTCTAGATCACATTCTGGAGAAGACAGTTGCTATATTTGTCATGTTTTATGTTACCCAATAAATGCAATCTGTTGAAATAAGTATATTATTTTCCTTTTTTTTTTTTTTTTCCCTCCTTAGAATCATGTTCATCAGTAAAAGTTCAGTAGAGAGCATACTCATTTTTTGATTGCTCTTCAGATCTTTCCCATGGATCTGTTGAAAATACTTTAGAGTTTTGATATCAAAATAATTGACTAGATTAAGGATTTTAATTTCAACAGAAAGCTTACTCAGTTCCAGTGGCTTCAGTGCTGTGGTCAGGTATTTTATTTTTCAGCAGAGCTTTAATACAGAGGAGCATCCCACGACTTGTTATCAGGAATTAAATACCGGAAAATCTTTTTGTGCATATATACCCTTACTTTCTTAAGATCTAAGATCTGTTATCATGAAGCAGGAGATTTGATTTGTCATTTCTACTGTGCACTTTTTAAGTCTAGATAGACTGTGATACTTCTAAGAGTCTTAATTTAAAAAAAGATTATATAATGAGAGTCGTGTGTGTTATGTAGACCAAGATGATTGAGGTCTGGAAAAAAGTATTCACCATATATGTCTGATGAAATGCAAAACCACCTTGTGTTAAAAATTAATTAGAATTTCGTTAGTTCATTAGTTATTTGTTGATGATAAAAGCAAATACCTGGAATACTTTATGAACTGTAAGAACGGTGATGTTAATACTGTGCCAACTTGATGCACATCAACAAGTTATACAGCATGGGTGTTTTCTTTACACCTTACATAGTTAAATTGCAGTCAGAAATAGCTTTTTTTTTTTTTTTCCCCTTACACTTTAAACATTTTAATACCTGCCTAATTATGTTACTAGATATTTTAGAAAAGATTGCCTTTGTTGGTTGTGGGTTTCAGATCTTTTACCCCAGCCAAAAGATTGACAGGACGTCACCATATTTTACACAAACATGATTAATTCCAAAGTTGCTCAGTGGTAAAAAAAAAAAAATGTACATTGATCTGTAGATTTACCCCTTGCAATGAAGCTGTTTCACATAAACCATCCAGTTTGCTTGGATTCAGCTATTTTGTTAGCTAAAGTTAGGCATCTAAATGAACCATTTTGCATTCAGAGTTGGTAAATACTTCTGTTAATTTCACAACTTAGTGCTCTGTTAAAATTTAAGAAAGTAATAACAAAAACAATTGAATTACATGGGTGCTAACTATGGATTTAGTTGTCAACACTGAAATTCCATTTAACTGCAAAGTCTTGATACTAATACTAGTGGGTCTGTTTTAACACATGGGAGAAAGCCAATATATGAGAGAAAGCCCGTTCATTAGGTAAACAATGATAATTGACAAATAAATGTAATTTTTGAATGCTCTGAGCTAGTCCCGTGTTTAAATGTTTTAAAGTTTTTCAGGAACTAGGCATTACACATTTAAGCACCAGCTGATGGTACTTGACAATTTGCAGAAGGGTTACCCATCAATCGTGCTAATTAGTGATTCTCTAATTTGATCAACAATCAAATGCTGTGTATTGAATGCTGTTGAAATATGTATCAAAAGAAATAATTGCATTTACAAGTTGTTCTTTTGTAAGACAAGCTGTATACATTTTCCTGAATGATTCCTTTCTTTGGGTGTTGATCCAAATCTCAGGTTTCTGGAATTTAACAAATTCAGCATATTGTACCAGTGACATGTCCCACATTTGTCATAGAGTTGTAACTCCTGCCTTAGCTAAACTCATAAAAAGTCATCACTCCCTAAGGTATTGATTGCTTTGCATCCTTGAAGGTTTAGGAATGCGTTTTCTCATGGTTTTACTTATGTTCCTATGCAAATTTAAAGCTAGGATATGAGAGAAACTAATTACCTTTAATTTTATGTGATTCATGCTGTCTGAAAGCATAATGCTTGGCTTTATGCATTTTTTTGTTTGTTTTTAAGATGCAGAAGGCTTAATCTTCAGCCTTTAGCTTACCTTTGGCGTAGGAACCAGGAAATATTGCTTAAAGAAATTATATCATCTAACGTTCAAGCCATAATCATAAAAGTGGCAGCTTTTGGTAAGTGTTCAGATTTTGAGTAATATTGTCTACTGAAACTTCCCATGGACAAATCCACAACATAACAGAGAAAACAAAAAATATTCTATATTTTAGGATAAGAAATGTTAATATGAAAAAAATTATTAAAAATTATATGACTGAGTAACAGTCAAGATGTCTGAATATTTAATTTATCTGTATGCAATTCTTTCTTAGAAGAAGCGTGGAAAAGCTGGAAAATAATTCTTACTATCATTGTCATTACATTTATTTTGTAATTTTTTTACTCTAGTTTGTTTTTGATTTTCAGTAAAGATGCATGCATAATTCAGTGGTTCACAGTATTGTCATTTATAGATGATGCAGACTGGTGGCTAGACAATATTATAAAACAACCGTGGAAGTTTTAATGGAAATACGACAAATTAACATCAAACAAGATGTAATTACATGAGGCCAAAACATTTTGTGTAACAACTGTCTTTGAGTTTGTAAAACATGTAGCAAACAGATAGTTCCTCATTGCCTTCAAAAGAATGGTATTTACTATCTAGTGTTTTAGTATACCAGAAAATCAACATATTTTCTTTGTCAAATATGTAAAATGAGATTGTATAATGAAGCTAATCAATATGAAAGATAATGGCCAGTATAAGACAAGACTGTGGCTAAAGATGTACATTTCAAAAATGGTGTGAATAACCTTGCAGTTAGTCTGATGGCTAGTTTATCTGGGCAACTTTCACATTAAATGTCTGTCTTCCTTAAAGAATGCTTTATAACAAAGTAATTTCTCCTGAAATATTAGCCAAGTATTGAATTATAATCCCTTTAGATTGGATTAATTCCATGGCTTTTTGTTTTAGTTAATTCCTTTTTAAAATTATTTATTTGTTCCTCTTCAGCTGGTATAGTTTCTAACTAGTTTTACATTATTACTATTGCTCTCTATAATCTCCAGGGCTGCTAGTGGGATTAGAATGATTAGAAATACCATGTTCATACTCTCATTCACTTGCAGGTAACAAACAATGTAATTTAATAGTGTTTTCCTGAATTTTCTGTATGCTATAGAGCACTTCTTTTTTTAAAATTGGAAAAAAGCCCCTTTGTACATGTAAAGTACTTGTCAGTTTTCCATAAAATAGAATGCTTTAATTCCTTATGCTGACATGAAGAAAAAATAAAAGCCAACAAAGAATATGTAACATGCTTTTTCACATCAAAATTACTCTTCAAATAAAATACATTATTTAAATAATAGGTAAAACTATTTCACAAGTAGCCATCACTGATGACCTGTCTTAGGCCTGATGCAAGATAAGCTTGTCTTTTGTATTCTACAGTCTTAAAAAAACAAAATGCACTAGTTAGTGCACAAAGAGAGCTCTGTGTGCTATTCATTGAAGGAGCAAATACCATAAATATTTGTAGATAGCAATTAGATAGAAAACCTCTCTGAGATTTTTTTTTTTTCCTTTTTATTTTTTTTGGCTACAGGTAAAAGAAAGATCTTATCAGAGTCAATTTCTCACCTGCCTCAGGCAGACATAATTAGATGTAAGCAAAATTAATGGAGCTTGTGTGCTCTGGGGCCATTTTGTAATGCTTTAATAATTGCATGCCTTATTAAAGTGGATTTAAGGTATGGAGGCTGTTTAACATATCAAGTGGCAAAGAAGATAAGATACAGGTTAACTTTTTGCCTCTTAGATTAATGATCAAAGCTGAAGTGCAATGAAAATATTTAAAATAACAGATTTAAGAGTCTAAAGTGTAATGCGTTAGATGGTGTATTGTACAGATGTTAATGCAAGAAACAAATCTTTAACTTAGCTTGACATTCATCAGTGCTGGCATACTTGTACACCCACCTTGTCCTGTCTTCCAGTATTGGCAAGGTAAAAGCCTGTCATTTTATGTAGAAAACACATAATTGTGCAAGTAAATAAGCATTAGTTTAGTACATTTCCCTAAATCCACCGTTACAAATTAATATCATAAATTTTGCCAGTGGCGAGAGTTTTCTATATCGGAGTAGTGTGCTTTTCCAGATGGGATTCCAATTGCTCTCACTTACATGGAAAAGTATTGTTAGCAAGCCTTTTTCACATGCCTTCTGTTGATCTATAAGTAGATCAGCTTTCTTTCATCTAGAAGATATAGCAGAGGCTTTAATAATGAGAGAAAAACACTCCATCTAGCAGCAAAACTGAGCTATTTAAAAAAAAAAGGAAAAAAAAAAGAAAAAACCTGCTTAGCTTATGCATATAAACATTGAGTTTTATTTAGTTTTACTTTACTTATATGATCAATTATATATAAAACTTGCTAAGCATTAGCACAAAAATTTAAGTACCACTATGAATTTTAAAATATTACAAGCTTCAGTCCTCATGTATATATATATGTATATAAGAATATACTTACAATTGATTTTATGCCATGCAGTTGAAATGTTTGTCCTCTGTGTTCCTAGGGTTTTTTTAAGAGCAATATTCACTGATAAAGTTTATATGTGCTGTTAGCTTGAGAATATAAGATCAAATTTCTATATTTTATGGGATTAATATGCATTATTAAATTTAAACATTGCAGTTTCTTCCCAGTTTGGTTATAGTAAATTAATGATTTATTATTGAAATAAATACCTGAAAAAATTAATTATGAGATCAGGTAATAGAATTGCTTAGTTGAAAAAGAAAAACTCTTTCATGGTTAACTTTGAACCACAGGAGAGAAATGGTACCATAACTATATTCAACTGTGGACAATAATAAAAGCTAAAACTTCATGTAAGGGCCGATTAGTAATCCTCAGCCTACATTTGAAGTGGAGCTCTTAGGCCATGGCTACATCCTTTATCTTGTAGGTCCATCCACTACAAGTGCTTCTAGACCATAAGTGTGCTTAGCCATGGGTAGAGTTGAAATCACAGGGGCTGTGGAAGCCTCAATTTTGAGATGGTGTGGGCCCTAGCTGCTTACCCAGGCTATTTCACTCGAACAATGGACTAACAAACTCAGGAAATGTGGGATAGAAAAATGGACAGTGAGCTAGATTAAGAACTGGCTAAACTATAGAGCCCAGAAGGTAGTGATCAATGGTGCAGAGCTCAGCTGGAGGGCTGTAGCTAGTGGAGTCCCTCAAGGATAAGTACTGGGTCCAGTCCTGTTCATCGTCTTTATCAATGACCTTGATGATGGGACAGAGTGTCTTCTCAGCAAGTTTGCTGATGATACGAAATTGGGAGGATTGGCTGATTCACCTGAAGGCTCTTCAGCTGTTCAGCGAGATTTGGACAGACTGGGCAGAGAGGAACCTAATGAGATTCAACAAGGGCAAGTGCAGATTCCTTCATCTGGGAAGGAATAACAGCATGCACCAGTACAGGTTAGGAGGCAATCTGTTGAAAAGCATCCCAGTGGAGAAGGTCCTTGGGGTCCTGGTGGACAAGATGTTATCCATGGGACAACAATGTGCCCTTATGGCCAAGAAGGCCAGTGGTATCCTGGGATGCATTAAGAAGATTGTGTCCACCAGATCGAGGGAGGTTCTCCTCCCCCTCTACTCTGCCCTAGTGTGACCTCACCTAGAGCATTGTGTCCAGTTTTAGGCTCCCCAGTTCAAGAAGGACAGGGATTTACTTGAGAGAGTCCAGTGAAGGGCTACGAGGATGATTAAGGGACTGGAACACCTCTGTTTTATGAGGAAAGGCTGAGAGACCTGGGGCTTTCTAGTCTGGAGAGGAGAAGACTGAGGGAGGATCTAATTAACGTGTATAAATATATGAGGGCTGGGCATCAGGAAGGCAGGGACAACCTTTTTTCACTTGTGCCCTGTGATAGGACAAGGGGCGATAGATTCAAGCTAGAGAATTGGAAGTTCCACCTCAACATGAGGAAGAAGTTCTTCACTGTAAGGGTTTCAGAGCCCTGGAACAAGCTTCCCAGAGACATTTTGCAGTCTCCTTCTCTGGAGAATTTCAAGACCTGTCTGGATGCATTTCTGAGTACATGGATTTGGTCCTACTTTGGCAGGGGGGTTGGACTTGATCTCCACTGATGTCTTTCAATCCCTAACATTCTGTGATTCTGTAACAAGTCCTTAGGGAGGCATTGCCATCTCCTGTCTGTCCTTAAGTTCCTTCTCAAAATGAGCTGTCTGAAGTACATTTATTTAACTTGACTCATTTGCTGTGAGAAGCTCCTGGCACTTGCCTCATGAGATCAAGAATATCGGTATACTCCTGCTGTACATAGAATCCTCTGAAAAGCTGATGGTTCACGGATGTACATGCTTTTGTATATGAGCTTTTAATTTAGAGAGAGTGAATGTTACCTCTCAGTATAATAATCAGTACCTGGAGCTTTATTTTATTTTTTAAACCTAACCACCTACATGTCTGCATCATTTGTTACTTGCATGCCACTAGTATACAAAAGTGTCTGACTTAAATTGATTGCCAGGTTCCCATTAATTTTCATGGAGATAAGATTTACTGATAAAGTAGTACAATAAAAAAGAACTAGCACCACACAGTTCCTGGTTGAGCTCCTGAGGGTGTAATTTAGTGCTACAGATAATCTGATCTAATAATGAGTTGCTGCCAAAAGGTTGATCTTTTCTTCCACCTTCTAGCTGACTCTTCAAAACCACAAGTCTCTATTTGTTTTTTCCCTTGTGGAAGCTCCGGTGAGATGGTGTGGCTGCATCTGGGTGATCCAGCAGAGAGGTTCTGCTTTTTTTGTGTGTGCAGGGAACTTGCAGTGTAGATGTCATGACTGCATGGAGGACAAAAGTCTCTCTTTCAGTAGAAACCTTACCACTACATTGGGTTGGCTGTAATGTCAGATCATATCCTGAATAAAATTGGTGGTTGTGTGAGTTTTGTCTTGAACACATCATCTATGCGATGGAAAGGAACAGTATTCTCTGAAACACGTGTCTAGTTTTTAGTACTGAGTGATCTTAAAGTCGTTATTTGGGCTACTGAAGGAAGTGATTATATTGTCATCACAGAGGAACATAACTTGCTTCCTCTAAATATTTAAAAAAACTTCTCAGACACTTCACAAATGTAACAGAAGGAAGCAAGGAACATTTTGTGAAGAAATCAATACAGGATCCCAGTTGTTTTCTTGCATATTTTGCTTCCTTATTACTAAATTAACTAACCATTGGCATTATGCTTAGCTACTTCAGTTTATTTAAAAGTGATCATTCCATTGCTTATTTCTTGGGCAGTTATCAGGCACTAGAGCTGTCATGAAATCTATTACAGTCTTCAGAACTTTTGTTCTTGATAACGTTTGGTTTTATAATAAGAAAAACTTATTCTGTTTATTGTAATGTGAAGTGGAACATAAAATGACTGATAATATTTTTCAAAGTACTGTCAAATTCTAATGATTGTCTATTCTGTTAGGAATAATGCATTATAAAAAGTAGCCTTAGAATTTTATTAGAAAAATTATCTCTCAGCCATGCTCATGTTTTACCTTTTATATGCATATGATAGTTTATAATTAATTTTATTGTATTTTTTTTCAGATTATAAATTCAGATTATAAATTTGCTAAATTTACACCTATCACGTACTTCAGGAAATATATTCTTATTAGTCTTTCCTCCCTTCCAGTCCTTGTTTCCTAGCTAACACTTAATACTGTCACTGAATTTTTAAACAAAGCTACCAAAGTTTAGTTGGTCATTTAGAGTTTAAGTGCGTTTGGCACTTATTCCCTAATGCAATTGTCTACTACCTCATTTATCTACATCTTTCATGTTATTTGTGATAAAAGAAAATGTACAATACTTGTATGTTCACTAGATGTATGAAAAGACCTGGCAACTGATACAAAAACAAGTAAGCCATTTTGGCTCAGGCCCATTTTATTTCTAAGGGAAAAGATTAACATGGGAAAAGACCAATATAGAAAATTGGGAATTGTATGCAAGATCTGTAATCAATCAGAATTAGTTAAGGATTTATGAAGAGTATGATGCAAAAGAGAGGAGTAAGAGAAAAGAGAACTGGGAATGGGCTTTTTAAAGTATTAATTCAGACCATAGCTGAAAGGTTAGAAAAATAATATGAGAGAGTATTCTTTGCATTTGGAATGTTACTTGCACTGACACTTAGATATGAATGACAGATGCTTCGTTACCAGTGTAAGATGACATTTCTGATAGACCTTTTGGTGCATGGGTATAAAGAAATGTTTGAAAATAAAAGTGTGTTACAGAAAAATAAATGAGATTTTGTGACAGTATGCATAAGTAAGTATTATTTGTTGTTCTTTAATGTTGAGTAAGATTAAAGTTCTGGATGCACATTAACTATGCAAACTTCTATATGAAACAGCGTAAACTCAAACTTTTAAAGGCACACTTGTATAGTTAGAATCATAGGTGCTTGTTCTCCAGATCTCTCTGATCTGTCTTAATCTGATACTTCTTTACTGCTGTGCCCTTTATCCTACTGCAGGTGATCTGATTTTCCCTGTCCTACGTCTGTGTTTGTCCATTTGGGGACTGTGACTTTTTGCAGGTTTATAATTTTTCTGCTTGGGGATGGCTTTAATGAAAGTGACACAAATTATACCACTTGTACCATACCTCTCTCTTTGCCACTGAATCAAATTTCAATCCTTTTCTTCAAAGATGAATGGCACTAGAACTGTTCAAAGCATGGAAATACCAGAATTCTTTGTCAGGGACAAAACAGCTTGATCTCACTCCATGAAAATCAGTAATTTTTTATTGTCTAGTTAGAATGACAGAAAAAAAGACCCATTTAAAGTAGAGACTTTTACCTTCATAAATAGCCCTATTTTCTCAGATCCAATTTTAAGATGAGTGGTTGCATCTAAACTTCATACTCCTTTGCTTTCTCTCCATGTTTCTGTATCTTAAAGGTCCCATCACCTCTTTGTGACCTTTGTTTTCTTCCTGAAAAAGAAATTGAAAGGAGAAAGAGTCTAATTTTGGTTCCAGAAATCTTAAGTCTTAACCTTATTTTATGGGAGAAGTAAAAGAGTAATAAGATGTGCTTTTTAAATGGTAAGGTAGGTTAGTTAGGACAGGATGGAGGTTTTTCCCTGTATAATCAACAAATAGTTAAATAACATGGGGGGGGGG
>NW_009952265.1:5760648-5788383 GCF_000747805.2 Chaetura pelagica
TGGGGTGTGGTAGTGATTCTTTCACGGTGTGTTCATGTATTATGAGTAGAGTTTGGTTCAGTGGAGCTTTCAGAAGAACTTAATGTACCACCATTTCTTAAAACCAATTAATATGATTAATTTTTATCTATTCACCATTTTACTAAGAGGTGAAAACAGAATTTTTTATGTTAAAAGAGTTTCTTAAAAATCAAACCTTTAAAAAAATTCTGAGCATGTGTAAAACTGACCTTAAGGAAAAGCCTCAAATAAAAAAAAATCCCTTATATCTGTAAAAAGTAGAATGTCTGTTATTCTACCTTCCCCACATAAACCCGTTTTCTTTAACCACTCCCAAATATGAAGATGAGGCTTTAGAATGTGGATTTTATTAGCTGAATGTAATGCCATGAAAATGGAACTTGATTTTCTAATCGTCTTGATAAATGCAAGTAATATCAGGTACTTAACCCTCAGGTGAAGGCTTTATACTATGCTAATACATGTGTACAAAGTGAACCATTTAAAATACTGCTCTTTTGCTTAACACCAGTGAAAAGCCTTTTAGTAATGTTCTTTGGTACATTTTTTTTCACAATAGCACAAAGCCCTGAATTTCTGCCCCAGACTTTTTAACATTGCTGGAGTTCTCTCCAGCACTTGTCTGGTGGGTGTGCAAAAGAAGGCTTTGCAACCATTGTTGGTATCTGTAGGAAGGAGTTCTGCTCCTAAGAGTAGATTTTTCAAGAATTATAGACAGAAGTGAAGTCACTTTGAAGGACTTATACCATTTGTGCTATCACATACTGATTTTATGGTAAAGCTAGGCCACAAAATGAGGTGAGAACATTATACTGAACACTGTTAAAAACATCATTATCAAATGTTTTGAGATGTTTCTGTAATCATATACTGGTCTATCTCAAAGAAATAAAGCTGCACATGCTCTCTTGGCAGCACATAATGAATTGACTGATGTAGTTCAGTTGAGGAGTTAAAAATGCGTTGAAAATAATGGGGCATAACTTTCTAGGGTTAACAGTTATTCATAGATGATGCAATTAAATAAAACAGGCATTAACTTCAAGGTCAGTCAGTAAAGTAATAAAAGGGAATATTTTAATTGAATTGTAATTTCTTCCCATTGGTACATGGAAGTTAAGTAAAATAGATGTCAGTGCTACAAATTATAGTTCCTTTCCTAATTAATTTCTTAATTCTACATACAGTCATCCAGGCCCTGGATCTTGTTGTTAGTTTATCCACCCATCCAGCTTTCTTCACGTCTAGTTTCATGGAGGAAGAATCTCGAGGTTGTGGTTAAGTGGCATGTAGTAAGAATTTACAATACATGGTTTTTCTTAATAGTCTTAAGACATTTTAAAAACATAAATCAATCCACTCCTTTGTTTAAAGAAAAACATACCAAATAGAACTATAGATACATATTAATTTTGTAAGTGTGGTTACAGATACTGTATTATACTGATAATAGCAGCAGAGATACAGCTCTATCTGCACACACATACCATTAGAGATTTGAAATGTGCATTATTGGTTCTGCAAATTACAAGTTACATTGGTTCTTCATGCCTTCAACAGACTATCTCTATTCACTCACAATACAAACCTGTTGGAAACTAAAGGAAATAAAATTTTTATCCAAAGAAAGACAAGATTTCCAGAAGTAGAATTTTGCTGAGAAACAGAAAGCAGATTGTCATGTAGGTGTGGGATATTATTAAGGAATTTACCCATACTATGTGTATACATAGGTAATTTATTTATATTTTGTATACTATGGTATAATAGTTTCTTTTAAAATATTGTTTTGTGTTCATTAGGAGGTGGAACAGTAAGTATCCTTAATATCAAAGAGAAGTCGTGAGGGAAATAATATGTTAGTGTGTCTGTTCCTGTCAACATTTTCCATTCTCACAAGTTTTTAATCACAGAATCACAGAATATTAGGGATTGGGAGGGACCTCCGAAGATCATCAAGTCAAACATCCCTATTGGAGCAGGACCAAAAAACCACACACAATTAGGGCACATCACTCAGAAAGGCATCCAGACAGGTCTTGAAAGTCTCCAGAGAAGGAGACTCTGCAACCTCTCTGAGGAGTCTGTTCCAGTGCTGTGTAACCCTCACAGTAAAGAAGTTCTTACTCATGTTAAGGAGGACTCAAAACTGTGCTCAAGTTTGAGTCCATTACCCCTCATCCTATCACAGGGCACAAGCAAAAAGAGCTTGTCCCTGCCTTCTTGATGCCCTGCCCTCATGTATTTACAGACATTAATTAGATCCCCCCTCAGTCTTCTCCTCTCCAGACTGAAAAACCTCAGGTCTCTCTAGCCTTTCCTCCTAAGGCAGGTGTTCCAGTCCCTTGATCTTCTTAGTTGCCCCCTGTTGGACTGATGTATAGTTTGGTTTAACTGTAAAGGAAACCAGTTTGTATTTATCAAGTAGAGAGGCTGGTTTTCTTAGAAAATTAATTATGCTAATCATTAATGTCAATGTATGAAATGAGTACTGAAATATGTACTTGTTATTTGATTTTAAAAGAAAATGTTTATTTAGCTCAATATTTATCCCATTAAAATGAAGGCCATAATGTTAATCTGATTTAAGTTGGAAGCTATCACCAGAATCATTGGAACTATTGAAACAGAGATGAGGGTGTTTCAATTATTTCTACAAGCATAAATATTACCTTATATCTAGCTACACACATTTTTAATCTGTTACTAAAGAGTGATAAACTAATACTGAAAAAGAACAGAGGAAAAACACTCATTATTAAGCAGTTTTTTGAAGTTCCGCTAGATAGTAAGGGAATTTTAATATGCTTTAATGAAATATTTTAAAACTTTATTAATGTTTTTAGATCACATTCACTCAAGCTTGTTTTAGTTTCACAGGAATTTAAATATACCAAGACCACCATTGTAAAAATTAAAAGACATATCATCTGTTTGTTCTCAGCAATTACTCTATATAATAGTATACCGTACATTTATATAACAGCTTTCATCGTCAGTGATGTAAAGTGCTTTGCAAGGTACATATTTCAGAAATTGCTTCTAAATTGAGTCATTCTGGTGGCAGCTCTTTAATGATACCCATTATGGTATAAAGCAGTAAATTAGGAAAAACAGACAAGTATTGTGATCAGTACTAAAAAAACCCCAAACTGCAATAATTATTAGTAGAGAAAAACGTGATCACTGAAAATTTTTCAGTGTTCCTTCATTGTCAGAAGTGATAATTTTGTTTTTTCTTATTTGTTACATATGTTAAGACCTTTTGACCACTTGGTCTTAAATCTAACTAGAGTCTTTATTTGGTTGAAGAAGATGTCAGATCTTGAAACAGTTGTTCCTGGAGTATTATTATTTTATTTTTTTTAATCCCAGTACTGATTTTTCCCAGTTATTTGATTTATTTCTGAGAAGTGACTGTTTAACAGCCAGGAGTTGTCAAAAGTCATAAAATCAAAAAGCTGAATAGGAACAGAGAGGGGCAAGTTAAAGAAGTTATAGAATGTTCATAGGACTTTTTTACCAAGAAAAATAAAACACAAAGTAGACGTAGTACCGAATATTTTTTGATGGATCAAAAGGTACAACGTTAAAATATTATGTTATTTTTCTTTATATCTGCATCTCTTTGATTTCTTACCTTTTGTCTGTTGGTGACACACACAGAGAAGGTGATTTCGTAAAAAAGTAATTTGCAGAAAATGTAATTTGCGGAAACAATAAATAATTTACTTGTGTTTTAATTTAATAAATATCTACAAAGGTAACTTTTGAGTAAAATAGGTTATTTCTCTGTAGTACTTTTATTACCATGGACCTGCATGTTTACTTACTTGTAAGTGAAATTTTTAAGAAAGGAAAACAACAGCTTTTCCAGTTGACATGTAGTGAAAAGATAATTTGCCTTATTTTTCCACAAACATGGAAGCAATTGCCCAGAAGAGGATAAGAGAAAAATCTGAATAAGTCAAATTTTATTTAGGTTAGAAATTATTTTAAATATAGTGGGACTAGTTTTTAAGGGAGACATGCTATATTTAAAAAAGAAAAAGGCTTTCTACTTTTTTTTTTTTTTTCCCCTGCAGGGTTAGACCCGGATAAACATCTTGGAAAATCTCTGGATCAAATGGAGCCTTATCTTTTGGAGGTGAGTATTAGTTAAAGGATACTCATACAGGTGAAGCTGTAATTAAAAAATAACAGGCAGAAGTTCAGTAAAATTGACTTAAAAATTAGTTACTTTGGAAATTAGATTATAAGCCAAGGGTTACCTTTGTAAATAACATAAACCTCTGACACATAATTCCAATTTGAAAAATATTCTTTCTGGACATATTTCACAAATGGTGCCAGAATATTTAAGACAAACAAAAGGAAAGAAACCTCAGTATAAAGGGAACACTAATTTGTATGTCAATATAATAAAGCTAAATACTTGCATGCTAGGTTAGAGACTTTCACAGCAAGAAATGGTAATAGCAAATGCATAGGTGATACAAAACTTTCCCACATACATATGCTGCTGAAAGACAGTGACATTAAATGGGAATTACATCTTAAGTTTAACTTCATTTTATTAGTCATTTACATGACTGGAGAGAAGAGAATAGGTAACTGGTACTTGGCAAAACTGAAGAGAAAAAATGAAGGTCCAAAACATTCAGACATTCTTAACTGAAGAGATTGTTGTTTGCCTGTTCTTAGCTTGAAGTTTGTTCCTCCCACTTCAGGAGGGAGCTGGGGGCTATTTAGTCTGGAGAAAAGGAGGCTGAGGGGAGACCTTATTTTCTCTCTGTAACTACCTGAAAGGAGGTTGTAGAGAGGCAAGTGCCAGTGTCTTCTCACAAGTAACAAGCAATTGGACGAGAGGAAATAGCCTCAAGTTGTACCAGGGGAGGTTTAGGCTGGATATTAGGAAATACGTCTTCACAGAAAGGGTTGTTAAGCACTGGATCAGGCTGCCCAGGGAAGTGGTGAAGTCAATATCCCTGAGTGTGTTTAAAAGTCATGTAGATATGGTGCTTAGGGACATGGTTTAGCAGTGGACTTGGTAGAGTTATGTTAATGTTGGACTTGGTGATCTTAAAGCTCTTTTCTAACCTGAACAGTTCTATGATTCTATGAAACAGCATGTTGCTACCTCTTTAGATCTTGATTTAGCTTCTTTGCTGTTAACTTGGAAAACTGCCGTTGGTTCTATTTATTTGATTTTTTAAAAATAATTGGTATCTACTAAAATACAGAATGCAGCTTTTGGATCTTTTGCCAAAATTTGTGTTAATTTTATACTGCTATGTGATGTGCTACTTCTTGTGTTGATTTACAGTACAAGTTTCTCACAAAAGTGAACTATCAATGCAAAAGAAAGACAAATATGCAAGTCTGAACAACCACGTCCACCAAGGAGGAAGGACTAGGAGTTCACTGATTTATGTGAATGTTACAGTGCCAGTTCTACTTAAAATATAAAGCTAGGTTAGAGACTTTCACAGCAAGAAATGGTAATAGCAAATGCATAGGTGATACAAAACTTTCCCACATACATATGCTGCTGAAAGACAGTGACATTAAATGGGAATTACATCTTAAGTTTAACTTCATTTTATTAGTCATTTACATGACTGGAGAGAAGAGAATAGGTAACTGGTACTTGGCAAAACTGAAGAGAAAAAATGAAGGTCCAAAACATTCAGACATTCTTAACTGAAGAGATTGTTGTTTGCCTGTTCTTAGCTTGAAGTTTGTTCCTCCCACTTCAGGAGGGAGCTGGGGGCTATTTAGTCTGGAGAAAAGGAGGCTGAGGGGAGACCTTATTTTCTCTCTGTAACTACCTGAAAGGAGGTTGTAGAGAGGCAAGTGCCAGTGTCTTCTCACAAGTAACAAGCAATTGGACGAGAGGAAATAGCCTCAAGTTGTACCAGGGGAGGTTTAGGCTGGATATTAGGAAATACGTCTTCACAGAAAGGGTTGTTAAGCACTGGATCAGGCTGCCCAGGGAAGTGGTGAAGTCAATATCCCTGAGTGTGTTTAAAAGTCATGTAGATATGGTGCTTAGGGACATGGTTTAGCAGTGGACTTGGTAGAGTTATGTTAATGTTGGACTTGGTGATCTTAAAGCTCTTTTCTAACCTGAACAGTTCTATGATTCTATGAAACAGCATGTTGCTACCTCTTTAGATCTTGATTTAGCTTCTTTGCTGTTAACTTGGAAAACTGCCGTTGGTTCTATTTATTTGATTTTTTAAAAATAATTGGTATCTACTAAAATACAGAATGCAGCTTTTGGATCTTTTGCCAAAATTTGTGTTAATTTTATACTGCTATGTGATGTGCTACTTCTTGTGTTGATTTACAGTACAAGTTTCTCACAAAAGTGAACTATCAATGCAAAAGAAAGACAAATATGCAAGTCTGAACAACCACGTCCACCAAGGAGGAAGGACTAGGAGTTCACTGATTTATGTGAATGTTACAGTGCCAGTTCTACTTAAAATATAAACAAATGGTAATTTTTAGATAATTCTAGTACACATACAAAGAAATCAAGAACTTTCTGTATATTTGGGGTTTTTTCGGCCTTTTTAGAAAGAGAACAATGAATTATTCAGCAACATACATTTAATAGACTGCTTTAATATGATACTTATGTATTTCAATTTCCCTTTTGTGTTAGCTTTCTGAGAAATATGGAGTCCATGTTTGTGGAGAAGGTGGAGAATATGAAACATTCACTCTGGACTGCCCTCTATTTAAGAAGAAAATAGTTGTGTAAGGAACAGTTTCTTCCATTTCCTTATATTAAAGCAACAGGAACATACATTTAGCTTGAAGCAACTTTTGTTGGCAAAGGTAAAACATGTCCTCCTAGTTCACAAACACTCACTTTGTTTAACACTGGCAAAGTCCTCTGAAGACCTAAATCAATAGCTGACAAGACGAGGCCTTCATAGAAAGCTGTAAACTTTTTAGACGTTTGCACTTTCGTTTACTTGCTGATTATGGGCTGCAGTAAAACTGGTACCTACACACTGACACTTTTATCCTTTCATGAAGTGAGAATGGCCTGTAATATTTATCTTTCATTACAGCTACATTTGATAAACTGCCACATCAGTAGCCTCTGGATTCCATTAACTCTTATGTGTGTGCGTGTGTGTGTTTTAAGTTTAGCAGCTTAGAATGATAACAATAAACATTTGTCTTCAATTATGAGAGGATATTTTAAATACAAACTTTGCATGAATCCATCTGATTACACTGAGTAATTTATTCTTTTGACATAAATTACTAAAACCTGTGTTGTGGGATATGGAAAGTATGTCTTGATGCAAGTTTCTTATTAGTCTTCGTTAAATAGCTAAGCCTGCTTGCTTTGAGTGAGATGTTTTCACTGCTGTTCCTTTTCTTGGCCAAGTAAACAGACTAGTAATCATGTAGAGGTGACACTCGGTCATCTTAGGGGAAGTCAAGATTATGGAATGTATGGACATGATTAAGGCTTTCGTGGTGAAGGTCTATTTGTTCCATTTTTCTGTGAGACTGGAATCTATGCATATAAGGAACAGAGGCACAAGAGCTATTAATTCTGTTTCATTGCATGGCATTTAGGAGAAGAACAACAGACAAACAGGTAAAGGGGATGGCAGCTACTGTGGCAGATATCTGCTGAACTATTATACGTCCTTCGGAGTGAACTGAACAACTAGAGAATTTGAGTCTAGAGATACCCCATGCAGGAAAGCTGTGGAATTATTTAGTAAGAAGGAGAATCATAAAATAATAATGTAGAATCTTTAAACTAGATTTAAGCTTAAGGGTGGAATTACAAATTTATGGGCCAGCAGATTCTCTGAGGGAGGCCAGGTGCTAGGTGGAAGCTCTCGATTATGAGCCAACCTGCAGACTAGTATTAGCTTGAAATTTAAGCAGGATGTTAGAATAAAATCTTGGATATGCAAAGTTTTAAAATAACTGCTCGTGGCTTGGATGTGCACATGCTTTGCTGTATAAAAAACTGATTGGATGGCTGGGTCCAAAGAGTTGTGTTGAATGGAGTTAAATCCAGTTGGCAGCCAGTCACAAGTGGTGTTCCCCAGGGCTCAGTGCTGGGGCTGCTCCTCTTTAACATCTTTATTGATGATTTGGATGAGGGGATAGAGTGAACCCTCAGTAAGTCTGCAGATGACACTAAGTTTGGTGGTAGTGTTGATCTGCCTGAGGATTGGGAGGCTCTGCAGAAGGATCTGGACAGGCTTGACCAATGGGCCAAGGGTAGTGGCATGAGTTTCAATAAGGCCAGATGTCGGGTCCTGCACTTGGGCCACAACAACCCCCAGCAGTGCTACAGGCTTGAGGGGAAGTGGCTGCAGAGCTGTCCAGCAGAGCGGGACCTGGGGGTGCTGATTGACAGCCGGCTGAACATGAACCATCAGTGTGCCCAGGTGGCCAAGAAGACCAACAGCATCCTGGCCTGCATCAAGAATAGTGTGACCAGCAGGACCAAGGAAGTGATCCTGCCCTTCTATTTGGCCTTGGTGAGGCCGCACCTCGAGTACTGTGTGCAGGTTTGAGCACCACAATATAAGCAGGACATTGAGGTTCTGGAGAGAGTGCAGAGGAGGGCAGCTAGGCTAATTAGGGGCCTGAGAAACAGGTCTTATGAGGAGAGGCTGAGGGACCTGAGGCTGTTCAGTGTGGAGAAGAGGCTGCTTAGGGCAGACCTCTTTGCTCACTACAACTACGTGAAAGGAGGTTGTAGTGAGGTGGCTGTTGACCTCTTCTCCATAGTGACTAGCGATAGGACAAGAGGAAATGGGGTCATGTTGCTCCAGGGGGGATTTAGGTTGGATATTAGGAAAAGTTTCTTCACAGAAAGAGTGGTGAGGCATTGGAACAGGCTGCCCAGGGAGGTGGTAGAGGCACCGTCCCTGGACATGTTAAAAAAACTGGTGGACGTGGTGCTTTGGGAGATGGTTTAGCAGTTAGGAGTTGTAAGGCAGATGGCTGGACTTGATGTCCATTTAAGGTCTTTTCCAACCTTGACGATTCCATTATTCTTTGATTAGATACCTCCAAATTCTTCAAGGAGACTTGAGAGATCACATTATTTATGTTTTCAAAAAAGAGATAATTAGGTTAGCTTTTCAGTTATTCCTCATTGTTTTCTAAAGTTATCTGAAAATGTTCCTAAACAAAATTCCTGCTTTTCATTCACAGTCAAACACTAATCACTGTATAGTCATGTTCCTGCTCAAAATTCAGACTGGCAGCATGAAATGGCTTTTATCTAATTATTAGGGTCTTCCAAATCTATTTTTTCTTTTTAATCTCTTCTTTTCATGTGGTTTTGGATGTGTTTGTTTCTTTTTCTGCTATTACCTAAGCTGGACGTGGCATGTAAGTTCAGGACTTCCTCTTTTATTGTGTTGTTGGTCTAGTATTGGATGCAAACAAAGCAGTTCTGCTTTCTATCTATTAATGACATTTACAATTGAACAGGACTGTAAATTTTATCAGTGCAAAGAATGATGTATGGAGAAAAGAAAACAGTTAGGAAAAAGTACTTTCTCTTGATATGTATTGAAATACTGTTTTCAGCACCACATAATCTACCTATTGTAACCCATCAGCCGAGAAGTATCAGCATGTTAAACTAGGTATCTATTATGGTCCCATCAAGCACCCATGTGCTGGCTGTATGTCATAAGAATGTACTTCATACCTAGAAGAAATATTTGTGATCTCTTAATGTTTGCAATACTTTTTGAGCAACAAGTACTAAAAAATCCCATGATTATTGCGCAGTTAGCATAGCTATCAATGCTTAGCATCTGTTCTGCTGTATTGTGAATTGGAACACGCAGGAAAACAAGTAGAGGTGCTTATTTTACTTGGGAGTTAAATATGGTTTTTAAAGTTACTACGTATTCTAGAAATTCAGCAGACACATACATTTAATAAACCTGCATTTTTTGTTTTCATTTCTGATACAAACTTTTCTGTTCAGATTACTGAAATGTACCAGGCTTCCTCATATAGGACTTGAACAGCAAGCAAGAAATGTTTATTGACGATATCCTCAGACACTGAGGATACCCAGGTACTGGCTGCTCCTGCAGTCTTGGTGTCTGATTTTTATTATTTCTAATTATGTATTTCTATTAGTAAAGATTTCCAAAGTTGTTTTCTACCTATTCCTGTTAGAAGACACCATGATAATTTGAAAATAATTACTTTAATCTTAAGGAAATATCTTCAAAATATCTTAAAAGAATAAGACGTGTTTAATCAGAAAGAGTCTTGATAATAACTGCCAAGAATAAAGCTGAAGGCATATTCATCAAATTACTGAAAGGGAAGTGAAGCTTCTTGTGCTAAAAGTATTATCAGTATTATGCAATGTAGTGATGGTTATTATCTTAGAGTTTTGTTGTGTGGGTGTTTTGGTTTGGGATTTTTTTGGTTTTTTGTTTGTTTGTTTTTAATGATGGTTGGACTTGATGACCTCAGAGATCCTCTCCAACCACTATGATTCTGTGATCCTGAGGGGTTTTTTTAAATTTTAAATCCTAAAATACACTTTACAGAATGGATTTCTGTCAATTTTACACTTTCATTAAGTCAGTGGAATCTGACCAAGAATTCAGCTGTTTCTCTTCTCATTGAATACCGTGAAGATATCAAGGGTACTGTGTGTCCTAATCCTTACTTATAACAATTCTCAGATTTTCTTGTACTGTCTGAGTTTCTCTTGTGTTCTTTGAGTTTCTCACCTTCTGATGTTTGTTTCCTAAAGCTACCTTTTTCTTAAGCAGTGAAACTGTGCAGATGGATATAACAGATACTGCTTATTGTTAATCAAAGTGTGACAGATTGTGTCTGTAAAAATGAAAACTAAAATTTAACTAATTTCAATCAGCATACAGGAAGTTTATCATTGTTATCAACATATTTGTCAATAAAAAGTTGTGTCTAGTAATCTTCAATATCAGATGCAAGATCGTTGAATCAGTTTCTCAGTGTGAAATACTGTGTGTCATTAATACCTCAAGAACTAATCCCTGGAGCACTAATCAAGAAGAATGGACTTTTAAAAGATCTGTTGATGAAATGAAAAGATTGCTTTACATATTAGTCTCTAGAATGTAAAACATTATGTCATTTATGCTTTCATATACTACAGCTAACTGAATCTCTCCGTAATGGTCTGGAACTATAGTTTTCCTTTTTGAAAACTGAGAATTAGTGAAAATAAAGTGTTGTTCAACAATACTATTTTATATATCAAACTGTTTTTTTAAATGTATATAAAAACTAAATAAGGAATTAATCAATTTTCAATGAGTTACCTTGGGGTCTGTGTTATATGGCTATTGTCTTTATGTAAAATTCTATACTAATATTTGATGCTAATAATTTTATATTTCAGAGATACAGCCAAGGTCATTGTGCATTCGGCTGATGCATTTGCACCTGTGGCTTACCTTCATTTCTTAAAATTACACCTGGAGGATAAGGCAAGTAGGTTAAAAATGTCTTCCTTGAAAGGTATATGCTTGCTACCTATTTTTGTGTTGCTTTGTCACAGTTTGGAGAGAAGCTGCATATTCTCATGGGGGTGTACTTTCAAATGACAATGTACATATTTAGTTGAATTTCAGAGTTTGTCATAAGGAAAAACTCAACACAAATGCTACCTTGTGTCAAATGAATGAATGGAGGTAGTATAGTTCTGTAGCATTTTTCATCTTGAAGCTTCAAGGTGCTCAGCCAACATGATTCTAGTCAAGCGCATGTGTAACCTGTGTAGTACAGCTGTGCACACTGTGGAACACAGCTGTTTTAGGAAACTACGAACAGTGTTGATTTGTTGGCTGGGAGGTGGCATCTCTTTTTGCAGTTTCTGATGTAAAGTGGACGGCTTAAAAAGTTGCTGACTCACAAGTGCATGAGTTTTAAACATACTGGGTTTTGTTTAATCTTTTCAATATGAAAAATACATCTAATTAATTACTTCAAATCATACAGTGGAGATTATCCTCGTCAAAGGTCTTAAAGGAATGATTAGTGGTTCACTGGGATTCAGTCTTCTGTCTAGTTTATGATTCCATGGAAACAGCAGAACAGGAATAGGTAATCTACTGGTTTAAGTATTGCAGACTTTAATGTGAGCAGAGCTAAGAAGCTCAAAACAGAAGTTCTTTTACTTAGTATTTGTCAGCACTTTTCCATTTTTCTTTTCATTATTTTGTGGCTGAAATGACTTTTTTTTCCTCCTGAACATCTGTAAGTGCTAGTATTTTTTTTAAGAGGATGCCTATTGATCTTCCTGCTACTGTTGCAGTAATATTTTATAGGTCTTCCTTTCTTTCTTTCTACACTTTGAAGATCAAAGCAAAGATTGTTATAGAACGTTATTGTATCAGTATGTTGCTTTTCATGTCTCTTAAGCAATTACATTTCCTGGATTTCTTTCAATTTTGTTCCAAGCAGATAAAATGCCAGTACGTTTTTCTTTCATGACAGTGTCATTCTTGCCTTGGAAAGAAATTGTATTTCATCCTGTAAATGTTTAGTTTGGGATTTCTTTCAAAAACAAAAAACTAATATATTTGTGTGGGAGACTGTGAAATGTATATCAACTATGTATGTGAAGCAAAACCAAATAGGCTGAATAAAGGAAAATTCAGCAGCAGGGCATGTTGAGGAAGAGTGCTAATATATTAATAATTCTTTGGGAGCACTGAGTTTATTGCTCATAGCAAACTTGATGCTAAAATGTACCATACATCACTACTATGTGACAGGCTAGGGAAAATGAAAAACACAAAGCTTTACATAAATCAGGCAAAAAAACATATTGAAATGCATAACATTTTATATAAGAATCAAGATTTTACTTTTATCTGTTCAGAAGTTCTTTTCCTCTTCTTATCTATAGGTTTTAGATTTGGTTAAAGCCTCATGGTTTCAAGCAGTGTTGTAGTAAATCATATTTCAAATTCCTTGTAGACCAGGCTGTCAGACTCAAAGGGGTCAGGTTTACAGAAGCTCTGGATTTTGGTATGTAAACTAATGTCTTCTGTAGTTAAAAGGAAAATAGTCTATTTTCTGCAGTGGTTGTCTCATAAGGAAAAGCGTTAGAATCTTTTGGCTATGGTATCATGATAAAATAAGCTAGGTTTTCAAGAAGTTATGATTGTGGAGAACCAGTCAGTCTTTCATAGCATAGCTTGCTAAGAAGTTAGCATGATTTAACTGCATAATGATACAGAGATGCCTTCAAGACTGATGTGCCTGTAGTGCTGCACTTTTTCTCACTATTTGCTGCATACAAGCCTGACAAAAGATTTAACTATCAGTCAATAATTCAGCACTTAAAAGTCAATCCCAGAATAACAAAATAGGAAAACTAGTTTTAGTTTCAGGCTTTCAAGGGATTACTGAAAATTGGGCAAGAAATACTCAATTATGAACAATGTATACAAGTTGCCACTTATGTAAGCACTTTGTAGAAACCATTAATAGACTGCACAGTCATGTGTAGTTCTAATAAGTATTAAAACATAAGTTTTGTTATCATTTAAACTGAGAAATACACATATTCTTTAATTTTATTGTATATTCATTTTATCTTACTTCCTGCCATGGTTGTTAATTTTACATTCTTTTCATTTACTTTCATAATCATTATGCAATTATCTCTAGTCTACCTTAGTCTCAGCTATCTATCCTCTTTTATAATGCATTTTCTTCAAGTAAATCTCTGCATGTTTAACTACAAAGCCTGTGTAGAAATTTGTTTTAGATTGTTTCTGGCAGCAAAATGAGCCCTTGTGCCTTGGGGAAAATAACATTTTACTCACTGTTCTGGTTTAAGATGTGTTTTTGAATAATAATTGAAGCTTTTATTAAATACATCCTCTTTTCATTACTAATGTTACAGAAAAGACTAAATAAGTAAATACAGCTAAGATTTTATTATTAAAACATTAATAAAATTTTGGTAAATGTGGCTTAACTTTTTTGAAGCCATTTCACAAAAAAGCCCCACCAAAAATACCCCATCAAGAATAATAAATAAAACAGTAATGCTCAAAATTCAGGCATGCCTCATTTATGTGATTGTGCAAAACAGAGTCATCACTGTGATGTATAGAAGGAAGACACTTAGCCTTATCTGTATTTTATTTTGGCCATAAGGCTGTCACTTTGTACATTTAAAGTGTAGGATTTTTTCATTGAGGAGGTATCAATTTCTGAGGCATACTGCAGAATAACCTAATGTATTGGCTTTTGTATTCAATGCAAGTTTAATTTTGAATATTTTCTATTCTGGAAAAATACAATTGTGAAAAAAAACATATATTACTTGGACAGTACAATGAATTTGCTAAACATTTTTATTTTCCCCGTATTATACTGTTCTGTTAAGTTGTGTTGGCTTTTGAATTATCAGCAACAGAAATTAAAGCTCTTGGAACTTCTACTGATGTGATAATTCTTTTTGAACATACTTCTGGTGACAGTAGTGAACATATTAGCTCTCATTCATGGTTTAAGATTGGCTCTTTACCATATTTAATAGTAAATTCGTTGTTCTCCTAGTTCCAGTGAGTAGGAGCACACATGCATGAAACAACACAAGCCTTAAAACTGCAGTGCCATAAGTTAGGGATAGTTCAGAATTAGAGGGAGTAATGTAGTTTTCTTTCTACACTTGACAGAAGGAAGGAGCCTGTTTCCCTGTAACAGATACGGGAATCATGCCTACTTCTGCTTTTACTTGTAACATACTATTTACCTATCATAAATCAATATTGTGGGGCTTATTTGCTTTCTAGTTATTAAAAGATCTTGACCTATTTGGGTGGAACACAAGTGCAGTTATGCTCCTGTTAAACATGAGCAAATCTATTTCACAGGTCAATTTGGAGATAATTGTAACTTGTAGAAGTTAGAAGAGGTGTTTGGGAGATATATACATGCCTTCTGTACTAAAGGAGCATGATCTTGCAGGTTAAATTTTATTTAACTTTGTAGTCTATTTCTTTTAAATCTGAATTATTTTAGTTAATCTCCATGTAGGACTTTTAGACTTTGTAAGTGATGTCAGGGGGAACGGGAAGTCATTTCAAGTTGCAAAATATTTTTTGTTGGTGTCATTATGGATGTCAATTTTTGCATACTTTGTCATCACTCAATGATACTTCTCCTAGTTAAACTTTAGTTTCTCTTCTGCATCATAAGAATATAGAAAACCCTTGTAGTTATGTTTTCCAAACATTGTAAGAAATACTGCAATTTTTTTTTTTCATCCACTGATTTATTTCAAACACTAAGATAATAAAGGATTTTCTTTCCTACTCCATTTGGTTGCTAGTTCAGTCCAGTACTCTGAGAAAAGATAATTTTTTATTCTCTTTTCATAATGAAAAGACTTCACTTGAATGTCTTTCAGAGTGAAGGACTTTCTTTCCTACGTGTCTGTGTATTCTTCTTGAAATACTGCAAGGAGGTCTCTCTCATACTTATTTCAAGGAGTTCTGTTATTAAGGTACATTGCAAAGAGATTATCAATCTTTCTTTATGTTTTTCAAGCTTGCTGCCCAACTGTATTCTCATTGCTGCTCAGTCAGAAAACTATCAGTTTAGAAATTGTGTTGTGATAGGTTTTTATACCAGTTTCTGTAGTGGAGAATGTAAGCTTTAAAAGAAAGCAATCTGTTGTTTTCATAAAAGACCACTGCATGGAATTTCAGCTATATCAGTCAAAGTCCTAGCTCGAAGGCTTTTTCAACAGGAGAATTTGGATCCTGGAACATTCTTGCATTTGCTTAACTTCATTCTGAGCGCACTTGCATCAATGACATGACTTATGTGTAGTTAAACACATGTAGTTAAACATATGCATGCATGCAGGCTCTGATCCAAAGTGAGGTTGGTATCACAATGTACAGTGGGTGTGGGAGAAACAGTGTAACAAATGGGAAAATACATTGCTTCTGTGAAGGAACATGAAAATGTTATGCGATAAAATAGGTTCTGTAAGATTTAATTAAAATGTCATTATAGCAAGCTTGATTTTTTTGTTTTGAAGTGATGAGAGTATTATTCAGGGAAAGTTACTTCATTTGTGGCAGTCTATAACTTTGGGCTTTGAAATCTTAGATTGCTTTCTGTGTCAACAGGAATGGAAGATCAACATTTGTATGAGATTTGAAAATAACTACTAAACAGAGTCTGGCAGCTCTACTTAGGCTGGCATTGAGCCTGTTGTTCTTCTAGTGCCAGTTTCCACACCTAATATTTCTGCAGTAGCCTACACCTGTGCTGCTTTAGAAGGTGATTGATTACCTATGTTTTGGGAGCATTGTGGGAGTCAGCCTTGAATGAATCATTGTGGTATATCTCAGGCATTGAAATAAACAGTAGTCTGTAATTATTTTTATGGTCTTTGGTGTATGTAAGAGGCATTGTAGAATTTCTAGTACTTCTTAGTGATTTCCAAAAATTTTGCAACTGACCAGCTGTTTGTGTGTGTATGTAAATACAGATGTATAATTTAATTTATATCTGTGAAGCAATACTGATGCAGGCTGAACAATGTATGAAATATTGACATATTTAGGAAAAAAAATCTGAGACTGTGGGTAATTGAAAAACGTAATGTGGCATCAGTTTGGGATATTTGTAATATTAACAAGTTACAAAGCTACAATGGAGTTCTGTCAGTTAGGCCAAGTCAGTTGTGTTACAGTCTGTGAGTCTCACTGCATCCCCATTAATTTTTATGAAGCACATTTTGCAAAAAACATATTTAGAAACATAGTTGAAGGAACAATTTTCACAGATGGTATAAAAATGAAATAAGTGCTCTTTTTCTGTTCACTTGCAGAGCATATATATTCAGTCCTTCAGGTTAGGGAAGTGGAGAGAAGTTACAGGTCTCTAATAGGACCTACTCAAGATATCTGTAGCTCTATATCTATTAAAGGGTGTTTATATTAAACTTAACAAAAGCAAGAAACAAAGTTGTCGTATTGGCAAGCTGGAACTTTTCCCTTTCCAGTGAACATATTTTTTGCCAGGTGATGGATCATTATACCATATTGAAGTTAAAATTCAGGTGATGTAAAAAAAAAACCCAAAGGCAGCATTGTGAAAGTATCTCACCCTGTCTGTGCATGCTTACTCAAGGGGTAGGACCAAGAAGTGCAAACTCTACTGTCTGTGTACAGTTACAGTTACATGTTACAATGAGTGCCCATGGTACAATGCAAATTGTGTGTTTCGTGGTGGGTGTTACAAATTAGCCAATGAAAGCAACTAATTTAATAAAACAACAATTTCCAAGAAGGAAATGGCAGCACTTACAGCACTTCCTGCTACTGTACTGTCTGTATAGGTCCAGAAAGCAACTTCTTGGGGATAAAAAAATGAAAACTTTAAAAAAACTGAAAAAAAATTGAATTTTCTTGGTTCTTGTAGCATAATCCATCTTAATATCTATTTAAATTGCAGATTTGTGCTCCTGCTTCTTTACTTTCTGAATCATACCTGAAGAGTAAGGGACCATCAGGCAGCCCTCTGGGTAACTGCAAAATGTATCAACTGACAGCAGTAGTCAAAGGTGTAATTCAGTGACTGGGAAATAGTACAGATGCTGTTGGATGCTTTTATGTTGTCATGTTGGAATGCACATTATATTTGTGCTAAATTGTAGTTTTCCTTTTTGAGCTTATGTTACTTTTACTTGACTTCGTTTAACCTTTCATGTACAATTGATTCACATAGACTATTGCCTTGAATTTCCCACTCTTCTTGGAGAAATTAATAAAATGAGGTCCAATCGAGAAACATCATCTCATCTTAGAGCATATCTTTAGTGTTTATAGCATTTATAAAATGCCTCTTGAGCCCTTTTAGAGGCAGAAAAGCTGAATTTCCCCTCATAGGTAATGATCTTTTTGTAATTTAGTCTTTCCTGAGTATTTCCAAATACAGTGCTTTAACTTAATTGGATCCTTTTTCTCTCCAGTGAAGTTAAATATTGATGTAAAGGCTGAGTTATCATTGTCATCTTCTGATGCATACTGTAGTTTTTTGCCTTTTTTCCTCACTTTTTTTCTTAGTATAAAGAGGAAACTGTTGAAGTTAGTGATGTTTTATTTTCCAAAGGAAATAAATACAGTAAAATTATTTTTTTAAAAAAAACCCACTTTATTCAAATTTTAATAGTAATTTTTAGTATATCTAAATTTGTTTGACAGCTTGATGAGGTCTGATTTTTAAAAAGCAGAACACAGAAGATCAAGCTTCAGGTGACCTTATGAGTGCTTTGCTGTAAAATGTTAATATTCTTTTTCATAGACATTTTGCATTAAAATACACTGTACACTAATTTGTGAGCTTAAACAGTACTCAACAGTTTCTTATCCATATGTATGCATTGACAAAGACTTAATATTTTGTCAACTGTTTCTATTGCCTTATTTGGCTTTATCATAATATTTGTGAATTTAGTGTTTAAAAAGTCTGCAGTAGAATGCACAGTTCAGACACTATATGAAATTCAAGGCCTATGAGCAGAAAATTAATTGATAGAATCTGCATGCAGTGGTGTTTGATTAAGGTTTATGGATAAATTCTATCATAATACATATTGTTTTTAGATGAAGAAAGGTAGTGTAAGCCAGGCTAGTAACTCCAAAGTCAACATGCTCTGCAGATTAGTCTACCTTGGAAAATCAGAGAAGCAAGAAGAAGAGAGCAAGGGTTTTTATTTCTCTGAAATTAAATATATTTTTATATATGTGCATATATATGTAAAAAAATACACACACGCATATATAAATATATATGTATATTCATGCTGTAATTACAAGACTTTTGGAAAATATAATAAACACTGAATTTTGGAATACTGGTCAGTAGACACTGTGCCTGTGTATTTTGCTTTAAAACATGCACTGAGTAGCTTTCTTTTACTAGGCCTAAAAAAGCATTTGGGAAGAACAGGAGGTACAGTGGAATTTTTTCATTCCTTGTCAAGAAATTACTTTGATATACAAATCTTGGTAAATGTTATTTTCTGTGTCTCAAAACTCCGAGCGTCTCAAGTTGTGGAGAGTTTGATGGAAGAAATAGTCTTTAGGAGATCAATAGGAAGAGGGCTTTTTCCCTGGACTTTCATGGTAGTCTTTTGCTTTGTTTCAAGTGTTTAGTGACAGTGTAAATAATCACATTGTTACTTTTGTAATTCAGTTCCTTTTTTTCACTGAATTTATGCTATTTTTGGAAAACATAGGTGTCCTGCCTAAAATTGTGAAATAACATTTCATTGTAGTGTTCTGTCTCTTACCTTGAGTCTCATAATTTTTAAATATATGTTGTTCTTACTCACTACTAAGCATTTTAGTTCCATATGATATGTAAACAGGAGCATATTGTATTCTGTCAGTTTCCATAATCTAAATAGTGGGAAAACTTACTGCTCTTCTTCCATGGATCATTCTAAGCTTAAGTACCCATTGAGCTATGGTACTTCTTTTTAATTAAAACATAAAATTTCAATGATAAAACATGCTAATTTCATATTGCTTGGCATGGCAATTACTTGGCATTTTATAATATTTTTCTCAAGCAGGGAGAATCTTCAAGTGCGTTTCTGGTCAATAGCTGTTCTTGTGAGAAAAGCTGCAATGGGGATGTTTCCCCGTCATCAGAAGAGGATGAACCGCAGAAAAACATTCCAGTCATCTTGAAGTCTTTGAAACACAATTCTTTGGATATCAGTGAGTCTTGCACAACTTTCTTTAGAAAGCAAATATTGAATATTTCATGCTCTGGTGGAGTGGACTTTTAATTACTATAAGAACACTCCAGAAAAGAATGTTAATGACCTTTAATAACAGGCATTTAAATAAATAAATAAATAAATCTCCTATTACAATGCAGTTTTCTGATAGGAATCAGTAGACCTCTAGTAATGAAGCATTTCAGGTTATTCCACATAAAGAGTATAACTCATTTTTTTCCTACCTTTGCCCTCTTGTCCCCTTGCCCCTTCTCTCTCTCTCTCCTCTCACACTAATGTGTTTTGTTTGCCTGAATGAAATTATTTTAATATAATAATTTGAGTGGAGGGATTGAGATTTATTTACAAGGTCTAACCACACATGTACTCAAACTGTTGTTTTTAAATTGAAGATAGAAAGGCAAGCTCAAAAATGAAATGCAAATCACAACTATGCAATTGCCTACATACTGAGTATCTATGAATCGGTTCCTGCCTAAGCAACCTCAGGATAACATGCATGATCAAGTTTAGCAGACTAGCAAATTATTCTCATAGGTGCACTGTGGTAACTAATCATATGCCTAATACTAGCACTGCATCAAACATGAAGTGATTAATGCAAAATCAGCTTGAATTCATAGATTGGTACCTCACTGAAGTACCACAACATCATGTTACCCTGTGCCCAAACATTAGTAAACTTTTTCTGAAAACTAAGTTTCATAGCGTAACAGTGTTTAATATTGAATGGTATTTAGGCTCTTGAATATGTTAAGTGCCCGGTGGAAGGTTAAAAAATGCCTAAACAACTTGCACATTTGCTCAGATGATCAGAGCCAGATTAAACAACTAACTTCCATTAACATTTGGCATGTAAGATTTTAAATTTGTCCCTGTGTCACTTAGATACTGCTGAAAATTTTAGATTTTCAGTGTCATTGTAAAAGGTCAGCAGAAATAGAAAGGAGATAAAAGTACTGAAATTCTCAGTTAAATACTACTTGCAGACATATTTTCTGAAGGCAGTGTTAGGGAAGGATTTGTCAAGTAGCATTTGGAAGCTTTTTTACCAGCACACTTACATTTAAGATTTTAGTTTATATCCATTTGCCTGTAAATATGTTTTGATGATGTTTAGTGTTGCTGCTTTTTTTTTTTCTGAAGAAGTTCTTACATAAACAATTTGCAATATAATCTAGCTTAACCTTAAATATTGTATTATAATAATAACTCTGTTCTGTATTTCCCATAGCTAAGACATTTCGAAGTTCAGGAAAATCTCTGAATGGTTACCAGTGGTTTTCAGGTATCACTGTCCACTTCCTTCCATCAACAGGCAAAAATGCTCAAGAGGTAGCAAGGGAAACATTTTCTTCTCTCCAAGGTGCTTTTTTTCGGTTAATCTGTTTTCTGCTGTTAATTACACTTTTAAAAATATGGTGTTGAGAATCTGCATTGTCATATAATTTTATAACGTTAAACATTGTGGTTGTCAGTTTGCTATCTTATTTTGCATTTGGTTGGAATCTTTGATACCAAGACTACCAGCTTTAATATTGAAGACATCATAATTTGACTGGCTTTTTAAGACCTTAAAAGCTGAAAGCAGTGTTCACATACTGTAACAACACTATTTCCACAGTACTTACTTGCTTTATACCTTGCTTTAGAGGTTTTTTCAATGTGTACTGTGTGTGTGAATATGCATGTGTACTACAGATGTTGTCTACTTGCTAAAGCACTTCTGTATCTACCATAATTTTAAATTAAGTTTTCTAGAAAGCTGTTGCACAGTTTGGTATCAAGGATTAGGTCAGTAGCAGTAAATCTCATTTATGTTGTTAATATAAAGCGGAGATTGCTACCTTGGGAATCATGAAATCCAGATTCCTTACTATCCCACTCTTACAAGATGCTGATATAGAAAATATATTGTTCACCGTTTTGTTTTGTATTTTTCTTCATTCTAAGTTTTAAGTAAAGCATGTTTATACAAGCTCCTTTTCATTCATAAAAATTGAAATGATTTTTCATATCTAAATGGGTAGGCTCATGTTCTTGTTAATGAATTTGCATGAGTTATTGTCCTATAAAATCTTCTGATTTGCTTGTGCAGCTGAGTATTCTGGATTGAATATAGCATGATAAAGAAGCTTTAGAATTTTTTTCAAAGGCACAAAGAATTTGTACTTTGTAGAACATCCTCAAGTGAGTTCTTGATTGCTTGGAATTCAGCAAGGTGGATATGATCTAACTATTAGTAAAAGATAATAGTATTTAGTGTAAATCTTCTGGGCATAATCTGTGAATTGAAGCAAAAGGGTTGTGTAATGTTTTATTTTGTTCTCATTATATTTAAATGGAAATCTATGAGTACAAATATTATATACTTTTGTCTTAGCATCTGTCAAAAAAGATTGTGTCTCTGACTAGTACAGTAGCCTATTGCTTTCAGCAAATTACTTGCATTAGCTATATTATAGTCAAGAAAAACTAATTTTCTGATCCTGTGTAGAAAATGTCAGTTCTCATATTTCTTTTCATTTTTTTCTTTTTGGAAGTGGGTGTTGAAGACTGAATGAATTATGGTTCTGTCATGGCAAAAGAAGCAGTTTGTTTCTGAGAACTTAACTGATCTGCAAATATGCGCAGGACTTTTTCTTAACTCATAATCTATACAGCAGTTGAGTCTTCAGTGCCATGAGAATGGAATAAGCACAGTTCTTTTAGCCTTCTCTTTGCTGAGGTAGCTAACTTAATCACCTCTAAAGAGGTTAAATGCTGCCAAAATAATTCAGAAATGGAAATTTATTAGTAGATTTTATGAAATGTGGTTTTCCTGTAAAGTGGATGGAATTCTCCTATGAAGCCAAGAACTGATTAATATTTACTTTTGTAAACTCTTTTGTTAAACTTCTGTTTAGATACGATTGGATGATGACAAAGATTGCAGAATTCTTTATGTAAAGCAGCTCTGGTGCAGAGGTATCATGGCAAAACTCCATAGACGTGAAGGGAACCATAGAGATTATTGTTACATTAAAATTTACTCTAAATTGCTACTTCCTGTAGAGAGTTTTGATGCTGTTTTTTGTGGTTCTTCCCTAAGGATCCTGGATAACCCATTAAAAAAAAAATTAAGCTGTACTTCAGGCAGTTCTGCCTGAGTAAGAATGAGTCTCACCTGATCATGTTTTATAAATTATTTGGAATGTGAATGACTTGAGATTTGACAGAAAGGCTGGTTTTCCTGTACATTCTGTACATCCCCTGCTTTGGGGAACGAAACTTCTTGTCAAGTACCCAAGTGGTGGGTTCTTAACTGGTTCATAATTTATGCCTTTCTACTTCATGCAGTGCTTTGGGACGTTAATTCTATTCTGCTTACAAGCTAGGGAGAAATTCTTTCCCTTCATTTTTCTAAATCATGCAAAGGAAAAGGGGATTGTACTTTTATTTTCTTCTAGAAGTTTGGTTTTTTTTAAAAATAAAGCTAGAAATCATTAACTTGTCCAAATCTCTTTTTCTTCAACTTGCTCTAGCACCATTACATGTCCACAAATCAGAATTAATGTGTTGGCTTATACATTTTAAATGTAGATCCCAGAGGTTGAGTTTGTTGTTTGTGTTTTTTTCCCCCAGTATGTCATATAATGCTGCAGAGCTTTTAACCACAGGCCAAAACTCTTTTCTTCTTGACTAAAATGCTGGCTGGAAATCTGAAAAATGTCATAATTTCCTCATTTACTGATGATACTGCAGCTGGTATTGATCCAGTGATTGCCATCAGGCAGCATTCAAATACACTTACATTTCTAGACAAAATGTGTGCTAATTTCTCAGCTAATATTTCTGGAGATGTGTCTTGACTTTATAGGAATTCTGTATGAGTTGGTATATAATCTCTTGCATCAACTTAGTGCACGCTTCCTTTTCTGTCAGTGAGAATTCCCCTTTTCAGATTGCCAACACTAATGGCAGTATGCCTAAGTAAAGCAAAGACATTTAGAGCAATTCAGGATTACTGTGACTAAACTGGCCTTTATGGAAGTGTGCTAACTCCTGGACTGTCTTTAATAGCACAGAAATGTTTTGCACAAACATTATTTATTTCTCACAAGGCAACAGCCAATAAAAATTGCCTTAGTAATTCTTCACTGAAAAATAAATATATAGTATATACGGTACATAGTGTAACATTAAAGGACAAGATCCCCAAAGTTACACTGAGAAGAGCTTCATCTAGGTCATTTGAGTCACGTGGGACTCTGTTATTATGTACGTTCTATATTCAGAGAAGATTTTGTTCTTTATTTACTTTTTGTTACTTATGAGTTACAAAAGGTCCGTACTGTAGTATTGATTGACCTGTCTTGTCAATTGTCTTGAGACTAAGAGTCATACATTCTCCCAGAGTGCTATGACTGGAATCTTCTATGCATACACATTGAGATCATCTTGACTTCCCAGTACCTTTACTTTAACTGTCAGCTTGAACTTTTCTCTGCTCTCATCTTTCCTTCAGTCCTCCTGTAACCATCTCTGTTTCATGTTGTCTGTCTTGCCATTTATAACTCTTTGTTTATGCAGTGATTAGAATTGCAGTGGGGGTTTTAAAAAATACTTTAGTCAAGCATCCCTCTGGAACAACATATAAATATTTGATCTTCTGAAGATGGTGATGCACCTCTTGTTATCCCTTCCAGTTCTTTACTTTCATCATTCAAAGTCCTGTACAGACTGCTAGCTTTCATAGACTGAAAATAAAAAAAAACAACAAGATAATAAAACTTATGGATACAAGCGATTCAGACTGTAATATATTAACATGTATTAATGCATGATACATTTTCTTAGGACAAAAATTCACCACTACTCAGGGTGAATAAAATTTATTTTTATTCTGTGTCTGTATATTTGGAAAACTAACATTAGAGAATTTAATGAAAAAAATAGGTATGATGTGGGGTAAGGTAGTAAGTTGCAAAGCCTTCGGTCATATGTAGACCATTGTTAGATTATTAACAGTTGATTTTACTGAATGTAAACTAGATGCTTATGCTGTCTTTCTACACACATTTAAAATATTCTGTCTTCAACAGCTATATTATTTTTATCCTGCAGCTAATATGACTTCAGAGGGATTGAAACTAAAGGATATTATTTTGGTTCATCTGTATGTGAAAAACATGGAAGATTTCGATGTTATAAATTCAGTTTATGTGACAGAATTTGATTTGTGTCCACCAGCAAGGTAGGATTAGACTACTGCTATAGTATATTTATGATACACTGTAATATACTGAATTTTGTTACCATGTTTATAAAGCTTTTGTCCAAATGTTTGTGCCTTATAGAAGTAGATTTTTGCTGTGATCACATCTGGACTTCTCAACTCAAAACCACTAGGTTGGGAAAGTCTTGCCTTAATATATACTATAAGCTTTATAAATGCACCCCCCTATAGCCTTAGAGAAGAATAATACATTTTTTGCAACTTTGATTCAGCAGTTCAATTATTCTCTGTGACTTGGTTGAACTGAAAAGTCTTTTGTATTGCTAGGATTTTGTTTGCTTTTCTTGTTTGTTTGCTTCCCTTAACCTGCTGGCGATGCTTGTCTGAATACAGTCCAGGATATAATCAGCCCTCTTTGCCACAAAGGCACATTGCTGGCTCAAGTTCAACTTGGTATCCATTGGGAACTTCCAGGTCCTTTTCTGCAAAGCTGCTTTCCAGCCAGTTGGACCCCAAGAATATAATGGAGCATGGATTTCTTCCTTCCTAGATGCAGATCATAGAATCATTTAGGTTGGAAAAGATCTCTAAGATCATCAGCTCCAACTTTACTGTACTGTGTTCACCCCTAAACCATATCCCCAAGCACTACATCTGTATGACTTCTAAACACATCTAGGGATGGTGACTCAACCACCTCTCTGGGCAGCCTGTTCCAGTGCCTGGCAACTCTTAAGAGAACATTTTTTTCCTAAGGCCCAGCCTAAACCTCCCTTGGTGTAGCTTCAGGCCATTCCCTCTTGTCCTATCACTATTTGCTTGTGAGAAGAGACCAGCACCTACCTCTCTACAATGTCCTTACAGGTAGTTGTAGAGAATGACAAGGTGTCCCCTCAGCCTCCTTTTCTTTAGACTAAACGGCCCCAGTTCCCTCAGCCGCTCTTCATAAGACTTGTTCTCCAGGCCTTTCACCATCCTAGCTGCCATTCTCTACACCTACTCCAGCACCCGGATGACTTATTCACCTTGTTCTGTTTATTTTGTTAAAATACAAAAGTGAAATTGTTATCCGAGGGGATGCCTGAAATGTGCATCATGAGATACCAGGAGATATTTCAAGACACTTTCAGTATATACTTTGCTCCTTTTTTTCCCCTGCTTATGTGCACTTAGCTGTGGTTGAAGATGAATACTGGTCTAGGTGGATCTGTCACTTGATCCAGTGTGTTTGCTCCTATCTTTCTGTCAGATAATGATGGTTATCATCTTAGCTGCACTTAGTAATTCAGTAAGAATGCAAGTATAAAATAAATTATGTCAGACTTCTGAATACATTCATGCTAACACTTTCATTCATAGATCCCCACACTATAGCTTTTTAGTATCAGTCATACAAGATCTTCAATATTGCATCCAAGTCTGCCTCTGATATGATGAAACAGTCTGGCAGTCTAGTTATGCAGTATGGGATTCCTGCTTTATATAGGCGTGCTGCTCTCTTTTATTTCCATTTGAAAATGGATGACAAACACCTAGCCCAAGAAATTCTTGTTCTATTTTGTTTGTGGGTTTTTTTAAGGTCTGTGTTAAAACCAGTTTTCCATTTGCAAATTCTTTATTGCCTATGTCAAAAGTATTTGTTTGTTATTACAGTAATTCGTGTTCTTAAGGGTCTGACATAATGTGCTCAGTATCTAGAACTGCTATACCTTGAAAAATTCAACCAGGATGGAAGAAACCTCTGGAGGTCATTTAATCCAATCCCCTGCTCAAAGCAGGGTCAACTGTGAGATCAGACCTCAAGTCTTGTTCTTATTTTTAAAACCAGCTGTTTAGCAATTTTCTGGGGTAAAATACTGTGTTTTATACTCTTATTAAAGATTAGTGTACCATAAGAATATGAATTTTAGTATAGCATGACAAGTAGTTAAAAAACAGTTTTAAGATAATGTATATCATGATAGATTAACATTCTCCTACACTGGCCGGGTGTCAGTAAAAGACAGGAAAGAGGCTTCTTTAAGACGCCAATTGTAGGCCAGGGTTTCTGCATCATAGAGGGTTGGAGTGTTAGTTGAATGTGCCTTAAGAGAGGGATCTAGTTACAGTTGTAAACTATACAAAAATGAATGTCCACTGCTACATATCTTAAAGTTCTCTTTTTGACACTTTAACTTCCTTCATTTCTCATGCTCCTGCATGTTTCAAGCCTCCACATCTGCATAGCCAGCCACATAGTCTTCCATCACTAAAACAGCAGGTAGAAAGATTAGGAAGTTGCAGGAAAACGGCTTTTTATTATTATTTTTATGGAACAAACAGATTTATGTTGCATTTTGTCCAGAAGAAAATTATACAGCAGTTTGCATGGCTGCATCATTGCATTATGCACAGAGACCTGCTTGTGGGAGTTCTCACAAACAATATGCTGGAAGCACTGACTCAGGGGTGTGGATCTGCACTAAATTTGCAAAATTGTCTTGAAAATTTACCAACCCAAGCAGAAAATCCATTCATCCATGCTTATGATGATGATAATGAGGAAAAAATACTGTATTTGCTTGTGGGAGGAGGGGTGAAAAATAGTTTTCTTGGAAGCAATAAGCAAGATGAGAAGAAATTTGTAATGTTATATGATATGTAAAGAGAACAAATAATTTTTTATTTGATTCCTGCT
>NW_009952265.1:5788716-5793716 GCF_000747805.2 Chaetura pelagica
TCCTGCTGGGAGCTAAATGACTTTTTAATGCATGGACTGCAAATGTAATTATTTTTCAGGCTTTGAAATGTTGATTTCCTTCACTGCTCAACCCCCTGCTTTTTCACCAGCCACGTGCAACAGACTGTCTGTTCATCCAGGCACTCGGTCTTCCTAGAAGCAAACAGAAGGGAACTTTTAAAGTGAATGCTTAAGTCAGTTTTTAGTCCTATCATGAATGTGTGTCTGCCATGCAACTTCAAGTATGACAGAATAGTATGCTCAGGATTGCATAATAACGTGAGGAAGGCGTAAAGAAATAATAAGCTGCTGCTTTTTAGAAGTGAACCTCTAGTTCAGCCATTAGAAGGAGATTCAGTGAACAATGTATGTTGGTAAAAATATGATGGTACACTCAGTCTGAAGGCTGCTTAGCAGAACTTACCTGGCATTTCCACAGTTGTGTGGTCAAGGTTTTTTTTTAATAAAAGAACTCATGATGTGTATTACTTTATTAAGAATACATAAAAATAGCCAAATGGAAATAAACCATTGGCCATGGTGCTAGTTTCTGCTTGCTAATGGAAATTGTCTTGCTGAAAGTCTGAAGCTGATTATTATTTGGAGTGGAGAAAACAGTGCAAATGCAAGCAAGTTATTGTGATACTGTAGCTTTGTTTTATGTTCCTGACCAAATTTCATAGCATAGTATCCAAATGAAAAACCCATGGAAAATAAATACTGAAAGCTGGTTCAAGCAAACTTTCTATTTGAAAAAAAATAATTGTCTTGTGTTTTCAGAGTGTGTGTGGAAACCCTGTTACCTGATGGAGTACTGTTTTGCATTGACTGCCTTGCACATAAGCATGACATGGCAATGGATGATGTGTTTCGTGATGAAAAACTGGTCATGCATGTACAGAGTATTTCCCACTGGGCACCTGCTAACATAGGACCTTACAGTCAGTCCATCAAGGTAGGGAATCTGTGTTATTTCATGTGAATTATATGTCAGTTTACTGAAACAAGTACAATTAGACAGTGTCCTCATCTGAATGTGCAAAAGAAATTGTGTAAAAAAAATAATTAAAAATTAGCATTTTCAATGTATGTTTTTGAAAGTTACAGACAAACCCAAAACTTAATCCCCATTAAGTCTTTTGTGATCATAAAACAGATTAAACTATTCTCTGCAGAGAATCTCAAGAATAGCCTTCTTTTGTTGTATATTAGAATGAGACCAAATATCACACATACACTTTTAGTCAAGCGACATTATTTTCCCATAAAGTGTAAATAAGTGTTTTTACTTTTAAAATCTAATGACCACAGGAATAAAGAAAAAAGCTGCAAAAAGAATAAAGAAAAGCTGCAACTCTGCTACAAGATCGCTCATCATCCTTTATGGCTAAATTCTGTCTCAAATCCACAAACTTTGCTGTATGGGCAATTGGTAATACACTAGGGACTAGAGGAAAAGTCTTACGAGGAGACACTGAGGGAGCTGGGGTTGTTTAGAAGACTCAGGGGGGACCTTATCACTATCTCTAAATACCTGAAGGGAGGTTGTAGGATTTGAGCTCTTCTCAAAGGCAACGATGGGACGAGAAGGCATGGCCTGAAGCTGCACCAGCAGAGGTTGAGGTTGGATATTAGGAAACACTTCCTCATGGGAAGGGTGATTAGATATTGGAATGGGCTTCCCAGGGGAGTGGCAGAGTCACCATCCCTGGAGGTGTTTAAGGAAAGACTGGGTGCTGCACTTAGTGCCATGGTCTAGCTAATGTGATGGTGGTAGGTCATAGTCTGGACTGGATGATCTCAGAAGTCCGTTCTGGCCTCAACGATTCTGTTATTTTGTGGACACAGAGGAATCATAATGTGTTTTAGTACAGTGTTTTTGCTCAGTTCAGAATAGGACAAGAACTGTATTATGCAGAGTATTGCAAGATGAGATTGATGTGCACTGGCATGTAAGAGCAGAGCAGGCAGCAGAAAGAGGTAGGTAGTTCGTGCAAACTATGGAATTCACACTTTAGGCTCAACAAATCACTCAGCAGAGCATCAGTTTAAATCTGTAGGGAACTTGCAGGATCCTGCTATGAGGACAAAAACTGAAAATTTGAAATTTACCATGAGAATGTCCAGACCTTAGTCTGATAAACACCAAACAATGGTAACAGAATTAAATTAGGATTTTCAAAGTACTTATAGCAAAATTTAATATTCTTCCTCCTTTGGGATTAATGTTCTTCAAAAAAAACCTTCAGTATTTCTACTTATAAGAAGTAGACATACACTGTTGTGTAATAGTATGACTGACTTTCTTATCATTATGAAAAAACTGAGATAATTTAATATATATTTTATTGTTCCATTTGTTTTATTAGTGCAGAAACCTTTGCCAGTCTTAATGTCTATATTAGCAACTGGAATGTAAGCTACATGAGAGTTATTGTAAAGGCTATATTTCTGATCTCAGTGATGTATAGCAAATGTTCTGATTGTGTATGGCTAATAGTAGTACCACTGCTACTACAGACTACTCTGTCTGGAAATATGATGATACATGGTTTGCCTACCTTCAAATCTTTGTTCCATAGTGAGCACCAGCCCGGTTTGTGCTTGTGACTGGTAGTAGCTCTATAGTCTTACTAAATGTACCTTCTTACTGTTGTTTATCAGATTATTAGGGTTTTTGTTTCGTGTTTTCATACTGTTTTACCAGTAGATTTGAGGAGTTGCCAAGAATAAGCAGTGATTAGTAGCTTGTGTGGAAACAGCTTGCTTACCAGCTTCACAGAACCTAACAGCAGAGTTCTGTATCAAGCAGTTAAACATGAAGATGCACTGCAAAGCAGTGTTGGGGGGGTGAGAACTTACTGATGATTATTTTGTGAGAACATTCTTTGAGCGTTTATGATCTATGAGCATAGCTCATATAATAAACATAAATATAAAAATGCTTGGCAATCCCAAGCAAAAATACAGTCTGGGTGGAGAGTGGGTCAAAAACAGTCCAGAGGGGCAGAACTTAGGCGTGATGGTGGACGAGAAGCTCAACATGAGCCATCAATGTACGCTTGCAGTCCAGAACACCAACTGTGTCCAGGGATGCATCAAAAGAAGTGTGACCCGCAGGTTCTCTTCTCCACTCTTGTGAGACCCCACCTGGCGTACTGTGTCCAGTTCTGAAGCCCCCAACATAAGAAGGACATGGAATTCCTCGGGAAAGTCCAGAGGAGGGCCATGAAGATGATCCAAGGGCTGGAGCACCTCTCCTATGAAGACAGGCTGGGAGAGTTGGGGTTGTTCGGTGTGAAGACGAGAAGGCTCCTGGGGGTACCTCATAGTGGCTTTCCAGTATCTGAAGGGGGCCTACAGGAAAGCTGGGGAGAGACATTTTTTAAGGGCTTGTAGTGAAAGGGCAAAGGGTAATGGATCAAACTGGAAGAGGGGAGATTCAGGTTAGAGATTTGGAGGAAATTATTTCCTGTAAGGGTGGTGAGACACTGAAACAGGTTGCCCAGAGAAGCTGTGAAAGCTGCATCCCTGGAAGTGTTCAAAGGCCGGTTGGATGGGGCTCTGAGCAACCTGATCTAGTAAGAGGTGTCCCTGCCCATGCAGGCGAGTTGGAACTAGAGGGTCTTTAAGGTCCCTTCCAACGTAAACCATTCAATAATAATAACAACAACAACAATAACAATAAGAAAACCCAGGACAGCTGAAACACTAAACACAAATACTTATCTAAGAATGAGTGAAAAGTTGATCTGTTTGTACCAGATGTTCTTCTAGTATGTACTATTTAAAGTAATATAAAAATGTATTTGCACTTACAGTTTGTTTGTTTTGGCAAAGTTTCTTAACATTTTTCTATCTGGAAATGAAGAAATAAGCAGCCACAGTAATATATCCTACTCTCATATTTCTACAATATTTTTTGATGGTGACATGACATTTTAAACACATACCTACATCTATGCATCTATGGCTTGATTATTTCAGCTGAATTTTTGAGCTTTTCACTATGACCTCAGTCCTTTCCCGCTCACCACTGCCAAATCCCAATTTTCAGCCATCCTTCAGGTATCTTTTTCTCAGTTTTCTCCTCCACACTGTCTGAACAGTGTTCTTATTCTGTGATTTCAATGTCTAGACCCCTATAACTTGATCACAGTGTTCTTTTTTTCTGTTTATTGACCTTACAATAAATTTTTCTTTCCTTTCATTTTTCTGTTCATTAAGTTGTGATAAATTAGTGAGGAAGTACTGTGGGAATGGAGAATCTTGCATCTGGTTTCAGGCGGTGGTACCTGCAGTGGCTCTAATGTTTTCTTTCTGAGAAGACTTAGTTCAGTCTCTTGCAGTGAAACTGAAAATGGTCCAGTAGAGCTTAGGGCACAATATATAGCAGATGGCTTTAAAAGGAGGAGGTGATTTTGGAAATAGCCTCATCTATTAAGTACACCAGTAAAGATTACCTGGCTATTAAACTATCTGTGTGGCTGCAGTTTTCCAAAAACTGTTGTTAAACAAAATGGCTATTTTAGGTAATCCATGCATTTAGGGATGTAGGGTTTATCCTGTGAAGAAGATCAGCTGAAGAGGAATGAAGGTAGGAATTTTCTCACATCCTTCTAATAGTGAAGCAATTAGGGATTGAAAAATCTTCAAGGTATGGTTCTTAAAGATATAGTTAACCCTTTAAAATGCTCCTTTTTCACATGCATATATTTGTTTGTTTGCTTCCTTCCTTCCCATCTTTTCCTTTTGTGAAACAACAACATCCTATTATGTTATACCCTATGTAGTAACAGGAGGTAGAATGCCTGGAGCTTCCACAGGGTGGAAAAATGATGGTCAACAAGTCAGTGTCTAAATAGTATTCCCCTGGGATTGATACTTAGGCAGATACTGTTTAGTATCTTAATCAACATCTTGGAAAATGGGATTGAACACATGCCTAGTGGGATTGTGGATGACAGTGATTTTAGTACTGGTTGATGCATTGGAGGAAG
>NW_009952265.1:5798716-5819091 GCF_000747805.2 Chaetura pelagica
ATTTTTATGTTTAAGAGTTTAATTCATGGTGAAAAGCTTTAGTTAATGGTAAAAACCATCAATATTAATGGAAAACCTGCCTGGGATTTAGTAATGAAGATGAGTAATAAATTGCTTAATTATTATGAGCACCCCATTTCAGGTTATTATTTGTTCTCTCAATTTTACATATCCTTTCCAAGCAACTGAAGATGTGCAATGCATGGCTGAGTGTGTGCTGTCAGTCATATTTCTAATTCTGCCTTGATTTTTCCGGGCACCATCCCTTGATATCTGAAGGGTTTCATTTAAATTAAAATTTATATTTTCGTACTCATCCTTTTTTGTAAGCAACCTTGTTTTTTTCTCATCTAGCCTGTATCAAATCCAAAATAATGGTTCATCTTTTTGAGCATTACTAAATGTGCAAAGGGAGAGACTCTTTTCAGATATCTCTGCAAAAAAATGCTAGATAGAGCAAGTAGTCTTCCAAGTCATACTAAGACAATTCTAAGACATGAAAACCTTCAGCATCAGTTTTGATGTCCAGCTGAATCTCTTCAGCAATGTATAATGTTAGTGATTAGTGATCATAGTCAAATGCTAACCTTGGTGACATGCTTGTGCTGGTACCTTCTACCCAAATTAAAATCTCTAATGTAGCATCAACAATACAGCAGAAACTATGGCTCTTAGTGTATTTTGAACACTGTTACAAACTTTGAACCTGTAAATGACCACCAGTTTTCTTTCATTATGTCCAAAGAAGGGTTCATTGTAATTTAAACTTAAAACCTCACTGCTCTCTGCATGCTGATCCCATTGTTGCAAGGGAGTCCATCCATTTTATATACTGTATTTCTACTCCCATAAGATGCGTTAGTTCCTATAATATTTAAGGAGGGCTGATAGCAAAGATCAGTTTGAAATTTTGCTTTAAGGTAAAAAGAAGAAAAAGGGAAGCAATTTTAAGAAATAACTGTAGCAATATCTAATCCAAATCTTTTATGATCTTATCAGCCTAAGCAAGATGACTCATTCTCTACGTAGCAAAGATCAGTGTTTCTGACTTAGGAAACGTAAGAGTAATAATGGTGAGGCAGAGGACAGGATTTTTTTTCACCACATTTCTCAAAACAATAGTGCTATTGATTCATATGACAAAGGCCAGAAAATCACCAATATAATAAATAACAATGATTAAAAATGTTATAATAGAAAAAGAGCACCTTCAACTGTTGTACTGATTGTCTTTGAAAAAGATTTGATATGTAATAACCAGCAATAAATACCACATTCAGAAACTGTCACTGAGAGAAGTGCTTTAGGATCCCTAAGATTCAATGTCCAAGTAGTGCTTAAGCCAGAATTAACAAAAGGCACAATTGTAGTAATTATAAACCATGTATAAATGAGGCTGGCACTAATGCCAAAAGCTCCCAAAGAGAGAGTTCAAAGACATCATCAATTCACTTCCTTTTGAGATTGAAGAAAAAAAGTATTCACCCTGGCCTGCAACTCCATCTCTTATTCTCTGGATTATTTACTAGCTCTCTCAGATCCAGAAACAAGGGAACCTGGACAGGTCTGCTACCATAAGCTCCGTCTACTACTACTGCATCCTTGAAACCCTCACTGAAACCTCAATCCACTGTTACGCATATAGGAAGTTTTCCACAGAGAACATGATATTTTATCCACAGATTCCATAACACAATGAACTTCCTCAGCAACAGCCTCATAGCCATCTACAGTACCTCTAGTCTGTATGCCATTGTTCCACCTCATGATTGTACCTCTTTGAAGATTTACAAGAAAAGGACCAAAATTTGCAAAATGGAAAGAAACATCTCTGTTTCCCCATGAGAACCACTATGCTTTCACTATCTCACTTTTACAGATTTTATAAACCAATTAACATGAAAATAATGCCACAAGTAGCCATCTTTTTGCATTGGCTGCCTTGAAAAAGAGTTCTAAATAGTTACACTATGATACCATTGCATATCTGACATACACAGATGAAAATTTTATCAAGACTGGAAACTTAGACTCTTTTATTGATTTCCAGCACAAATTCAATAATTATCAGCTTTCTGCCAAGCCATCTTTGGAATGTTCCTACATCAACATTAATTTCCTAGATGCTATCATTAATATCAAAGCTGTAACCTAAAAAATGACAGTAAAAAGAGTAAATGTGAGTCCACCTATTCCCATAAAATTTAAAATTTGTACCAAACTGTTAAAAGCTGTAGCATTCCATCAGACCCTTATGAATAAGACATTTGTTCTGAGCAGAACACTTGGTATGCTCAAGTCATCTAAAGGGTTTTTTTTATCAACAAAAACACTTCTGTGAAAAGAGGCACCTAAATACAATGTTAGGAATTACTTACTTGAAAGAAATTGTCAGTGCCTATCCTAAATCCTTAGTTCATTTATCATCCATTCACAGAACTTGCAGAACATCATTATAGTGTTACCGCCTGTAACAGAAAAAAAAAGATCCTACCTTGAAAAAATGTCAAATATCTTCCTAGAAAATTCTACTTAGCCTAGAGCTCAAAGAGCCCTCTAGCCTTGTTGAGCTTATTGGTAGAAGCAAACACTGTGTAATACCAAATACACTTAATGGATGAAGATTCTGCCTGAGCATGAAGTGACAGACTTGCCAAGACAACTCTGAAGTAATCCCTACAACAGTTTTTTTTAACATCTTTGTATTCTATACCAGCAGTTCCAGGGTCATAAAGTGTTTTCATGGTAGGTGTGGTCCCTAAGAACATAGTTTAGTGATGAACTTGGCAATGCTAGGATAATGGTTGGACTTGAAAGTTTAAGAAGTCTTCTTCAACCAAAACACTTCTGTGATTCTATGGTAACTTCACAAGTGAAACTGAGCCACCAGGATGCCCCAGACTGAATGATACAGTAAGTCTGTAAAGACCAAAAATTATCCAAGCAAACATTTCTGATAAAGCAATAATTCTGTAATCTCTGAGTCCTGATCCTCAAGGGAAAACTGCAGTGGCTTTGTTGTGTGCTATAGTCTTCCTTAACTACTGTATGCTTTAGAGGCTATAACCTACCTGTCTTAGCGTCTTTCCTAAGTAGTAGTTTTTCTTTCTCCCCCTTTAACTCTTCTCCTGAAATCTCCTATCCTCCATAGTTTCCATTGTTCTTATAAAGATAGCACAATTGATACTTAGTTCTCCTCACTTTATATTTAGCTTCCAAAGCTGTTGTATTTGTTTCAGACCAGTCACTCAAATTATTTCCTGTCAACATGCCCTATTATTCATACTTTTTGCTGCTTCAACTTTTTTGCTGCAGGTTCTTCTTCAGTATGTTTTAAGGGAGAGATCTTAATCAGGCATCTTTTACAAAATTATGTATTCAGTATCGGCAAATTTGTTTAGGTCCACTACATTATCTTGGCATTTTGGCACCAGAAATCTCCATCCCAGTTTGTTTTCGTTTGTGAATTTGATGCCTAAGACCCTGAGGGTTGAGCTCAGTAACTGAAACATTGTCGCTTTCTCTAGAGATTTGGTTATGTGATTATTGTGACAGGTTTGAAGTGCTCATGTTCTTTCTCTTTGAATTTTCTCTAGGTTAACTGTTTGTGAGCCATGCCATGTCCTAGATAATGCACCCCTAGCCATTCTCTGACATATACAGAGCTAACGTCTTGGTATTTCGTGCAGCTGGTATTTCTCCTCACTAGATTTGCCCAAATTTCACTTGTAAGGACACCTTGTGTTACTGTGTACCTGCTGGGACACTCACATGGACCAACCTTTCTTCTTCACTTGTTTTCTATAGCTAGCCTTATACTTGTTTGTTCATTATAGATACATTCTGCTGTAGTCCCTTCTTATGATTATATGGGAGGGTACCCAAAACTTACCAGACACGTTACAAGACATCAAGTTAGTGTTTTCTCCACCTCTGCCTCTCTGCAGAAGTACTCTTCTACTGAGACGCCAACATCTCTTGATAAGCTATGTTTTTCTATAGTTCTGAAAGTAAGTTCAAGTTGAATTTTGGTGCCCTCCATATCATTACACACTGAAGTATGGTTGAACCTGAAAAATGTGTCAAACTTCTTTTTTCCAGGGAGCTTTTTCCAGCCAGCTTTTGATAAACTGGTTCTCATATCTATTTTAAATGTGAAACCTTTTTGCTTTTAGCTGTTTTTCACTGCTGAAACCATAGTCAGTTGTGTTGGTGAATGCAATCCGAGGCACTGTGCTGCTCTTTAGACTTTTTCCTTGCATTCTTTCCATGCCTATAGTCCAGATAGCATCTATCTTCTTCAGACACTTACAAGCAAAGGTAATAGTTTTCCCAACAGCCTTTATGGATTGTTTCCATGGCTCTTGGTGAGATCATCTGCCTATAAGGTTTTCTACCTTTACTTTTTGAATTCAAGAGACCATCCTTTGATTTCTGTTGACCAAGCTTTTTTTTTACTACTGTAAAAACTTGACAAAAATCATTCTTTTAAGAGAGCATAATCATCTGCCATCCACTGTTGGAGAGAGACAACCTTCAGCTCAAATCTAGGTCATGTTTTGGGGATTAAATGCATTTTATCCCTTTGTTCAATCTTACTGTTTCTCACCACAAACTCTGTGAGCCTAACACAGGGTACAACCTTGGAATCCTGTGAGAGAATTCTCTTTCAGAATTCTCTTAGTATTTCTTTGTAATGAGACAGGACAAATTTACAATTATGGAAACATCTCTTAGGCAACCTTAATGTTACATTTTAGGGCAGCTTAAAAAGGAAAAGCCAAGCTTACGTGCATGCTTATGGCAAAAAATTTACTTATCTTAGACTTAAAAAGTTCAGGATTTTATATTTATGTACCAGAGTGCAATTTTTTACACCTCTTTTTTTATTGTTTCCAAGGCCAACCAAAGTGTTTTCAAAGTTTTACATGTTTTCCCTCCATGGCTGTTATGCATTTTAAGTTCATTTCAAGCTATTTGTTTTCTGTGGTACCTCCAAATGATAGTTGTATTTACATTTTGAATTTGTGGTGACTTACTTATACTGACCCTAGCATGTTAATATATGAAAGCCTGTTAGATATTACATTTTTTCATGCATTACTTCGTGAACCACTTTTTCAGTAAGCACACTGAAATAAAGTTGATGCTTTTGAAACTAGTTGTTACAATCCAGGCAGGGTTCAAAAATAAGAACTTTGTCTCCAAAGTTCTGGTAAGGTTCATGTTGTAGGATTAGATACATTTTAGAGGAAATTACAGATTCACTGTCAGCTGGGAATGATTCTTTTTCTCTCAGATACTATACATTATTAGTGTGGTTTGTTTCTTCTCTTTGCAATTTGAGCTGTATATCAGTACTTAATTATTTTTTTCTAAATATGCTAGAAACTATTTTCAGGATATTTTGTGATCCTTGGAGATTAAAAGTATTGTGTAAGATTATTCGTTAGCATTAAGCAGAGAAGTTATTTTATTTTTCGTATTTATTTTGCTGTGATTCTTAGCCCTCACGTTTGGCAAGAAAGGGATTGTATTTGCTGTTATATTTATTTTCTTCCTTTTCCTTTTTCTTTCCTTTTTTTTTTTTCCTTTCCCATTTCCCTTTTCCTTCCTTTTTCCTAGCCATTCCATTCCTCTGCTTTAGTTATTTGAAAGAGTTCTGTAAGAAGCAAGCTTGTTTCCTTCATGTCACAGGCTTTATATTATAAGGCACATGTTACACTGGAATGCATTTTTATTTTTCCAGGCATTTAAAATTCATTGGCATCTAACAGAAGAGTACTGTGTTTACATATATTAGTGGATAATGAATATAGTTCCAGTTTGGATACACATCTAGATTACTGATTACTAAATGTTACAGATTCTATTATGTTAATGCTTTCATTTCATTTGGGTTCACTTCTCCAGTTTACTTTAAGAATGTTCCTATTTACTGCTAAAGCCTAATTAATTTGTTAAAAAAAAAATATTACTATTCCATAGGAGGATGTTCTATATAGTACCTCTAAAAATACAGTACAATTTCAGAGTTTCATTATATTAAATCTTTGTGAAGTTTATTTTAGCTAATTATGTCTGTCATCTACATATCTGATTATCACTGATTCCTGTGTTAATGATAATTATTGCCAAATCATCCTGTAACATATCATTACACCTTTAGTTAGTAAAAGGAAAACATAGTTCAATTGTGCAGGAAATATTTTATAAGTAGGTGTCTACAAAAGAGAATCATAATCTTGAAACAAATGTTTACAATTAATTTTTTAAAAAGTCATTATGGATGCACGAAAGGAAGCATTAGACAAAAGCACAGAACAGTGGAAATATTCTTTAAGTGTATGTCCTGATCTTTTAAATTTCCAATAAATTCTACTGCTTTTTAAAAAATACTGGAGTACAGCATAGTGATTGTTTTTGTTAAATGCTCCTCTGATAATACTCTCCATCTTATTTTTTAATCAAGACTTTTGATAAAGAAGATAAGAAATCCAAAAATTAAGGCTGGACAGGTTTAGCCACATGCTTAGCTTTTAATTTAATGCTAACTCCTAGTATATATGCCAAGAGTTAGGTGGAGCTTCCCTTTGTACATACTTACTACAATACAAAATACTCAATAGATGTAGGTAAGATAGATGAGATCTCTGCTGTCTCCAATTATAGTTCTGCTTAGTGTTCCTCATACTGCACCATAGACCTTTAATGGTAGTACAGTGTAAGTATTTCTGTAACCGCATCCTTTATGCATTACTCCATCAGAAAGAACCAATACTGCTTATCATGTTAAATGCCAACAATTGACATTTGTGTTGAACACAGGGATCTTGGTAGAAGTATATCCAGTGTTAAATACTTGCAGTAGACCATACACCTTTTGTAGTCAGTGGGATTTTTCTCTTTACTTCAGTGAATCCAGGAGCTGACAGAGGTGCAAGAGGAAAGAAAATAATGGAAAGGAAAATAGCAAAGAATAAAATTAAGAGGGAGAAGGTTGCAAAAAAACCTGAACCCAATAGTAAAATATATTAAATAAAACAAAGTAGACATTCAAAAGCTAAAAGCTATAGGTTGAAAAAGGAATGTTGGCAGAGGTTGGTTAAGAAGACGTTAGCTGTAGAATTATGAACGAAAAAAGAGATAAAAGAAAGAATGAAAAATAAACGAATCAGACAGAAAATAGGCAAAGTAGAGAGACATGAAAAGAGAGAAGGAAATTCATCCTGCTGGAGATAGTTTCTCCTGTCACTCACAGATAAGTATTGCCTCTAGAAAGGTCAGTTCAGGCATTGCCAAATGACAGAAGTGATAGGGGAGAACCACATCATCTGATATAAGGTGAGTAAAATAGGACTCAAGATGTAATTTTTATCATTGATAAGACAGCGTTTACTTTGACAAATCTATTATTTCTCCCTTGAAATGTGTGGGGAGTTCTGGTAAATATGACTAACCGGTTTTTTTTCTGCCATTTCTGAAGTCACACATTTCTCACACCTAACTGCATGGTGTAGAATATTCTCAAGTGGCCAGACTGTTGAATCCTTAGAAATAAATTTATATTGGAAGAGGTACTGAATACCAGAATCGTACTTTAGAAATCAGGCAATGTAGCTAAGAAATGGTTTGTAAAGTCTTAACTTACTTGAAAACTATTCTTCATAAACCACAACACATCTTCTGTAAAGAAAACACAGCATTTTCTGTTTTCAGTGAAGATTCTGCTCCTAACTTCAGTGCCTTGCTTACAATAGAGCTCCTGGTTTAGGTTTTTCTTTCTACATTTATGCTTTCTTTCATCCTGTAACAGAGTGTTAGGAATGTGGGGTCTGCAGCTTTTTATATAAATTAGTGCTTTGCAGTGCTGACAGTAACAATTGGGAAAAAAAAGCACAAGCACCAAGTTGTGCATAAAGCTTCAAGATTTCATTTTTTGTGGAGGCTAAAGTTACATTCTATTTTTGATCCAGTAGATGATGCTAATGATTATCTCATGTTGCAGCATAATTTTCCTTGCATGATTGACAGAACAGGTAGTGAATCCCTTAGATCAGTTTGGATTGCTCTTGTATTTGTTATTAGTCACGTGAGGTAATGTTGAATTTGTAGTTAATTTCCTTTTACTTGAACAAAACTGTTTTACAGAGTAATTTCAGATTATATTAACAAATTGAAAGAACATGATGGAAAGAAAAGAAAGCAGCATGATAAATGTTGTGACCTTCTACTGAGAAACAGTATGGCATGCATAAAGGACTGCTACATTAAATGGAGGAGGGGGGAGAAGGAAGTAGGTAATTATTTGTAGCAGTGCTTTTACTGTTGTTGGAATGAGACAGACTAACAGTGGCAGCAGTCATTTTGCTGAATCAAAGTCCATGTTAGTCGCATTATACACTGCCACAAAAGGTTGTTAAGGCTGGTATTAGCATGTACCACTGAGGACATTGGAAGGACTCGATCTGTCACACTAAATCGCCTTCTTGCCCTCAACCATTGAAGTCTCCAGCTCCTCTGACATGTTCTTTCATTAATGGCCTGGCCTTGACAACTGATCCTAATTGCCTCTGAACCGCACTTCATGTATTATTGGTGTCTGCCTGCCCTGGTTCATGTCAACAAGCCACAGCATGCACAGGGTGTGCCCGGTGCCTTTTGCTGAAATGATGCTCACATAGTCATTTACCTCTGAGGGTTTGGGTCTCACTGGGAATGAAATACAAAGCTAAAGATCTTCCTGTCTCTTCTTAGTAATACTTTAATGTGGATCTGTGCTATGTACTTATTAGGCATGTATGAAGACTCAGTAAAGCATCAAGCCAATTATGCAAGATTCCATTAAAGCATAGACTGTAAATGCAAAATAAAACTTGTCTGCATTTTAGTTACTGTTTGTTATTCAGTCTGAAAAGCTTATACAACTAGAAAGTATGGCTTACTCTTCATTTTTCATAAATAAAAATTCTGTTCTAATTTAAAGAGTAGAAAATATTTATTATCGTCTGTAACATTGACAGCTCCTGTAAATTGAAATGTTCCAAATATGTAAATAAATAGGAAAAGTATCCCAATAGTTGAGGTGTAAACTAAAGCAGAGGCTTTTTAAAAATCTTATTATTCTTTTCTTTTCTATGAAACAGCTTCATAAATATATTTCTTAATATTTCTGAGAATGTTTTTAAAACACACATTTCATTTCATGAAGCAATAAATTATTTTCTGGATTCTTATCCCCTTTTTGATTTTCAGCCTTAATTATCCTTCTGCAATATGCATTGTATTTTTACCACAAAGTTTTGTTTTCAAATCTATAATAACATATCTGCCTGCCCAAAATGTTTATCCATTTTAAGCCTAGCTATGATTTAAAACTTGTATAATTTCTTGTAAGATTTCCTATTATTTCCTCAGTCATCAAGAAATCCGAATAATTTGAATGGGGAGCCTTTTAAGCATGCAAGTTCTACCAGTGATAATAAAAAAATAAATCACAGAAGCTCTTTGGTGCTAGGTATCATTTAGCCTAATCTAGACAGTGACATTTGGGCCACTAACAACATAATCATAGTTATTGCTACAAATTGCTCCATGTTTGAGTTTTAATGTTATAAGTAAATTATGCCACAGGATAAAATATCTGCTTCTTTGGGAATTAAACATGTTTATTTCAGCTATGTGGATATGAAATACCAGGTATACAGTAAGTTTCTTCCATGTAGTAATACTGCCACCTTCTGATCCAGTGAAGAATGATTCATACATGTAGCAGTTTTCTGTCCTAGGGACTTTCCGAAGAATGTGTTGCAGGTTGGTGGTTTGCTTTTAGTCAGCAGCGTAAAGTCCCAAAGTCAAAAGTGCTCAAGATCAGAAATTGCCTGAAACCTATTGTTAAAATAGTTTCAAAATCCACTTTAAAAGGTGATAGAGAATCCCCTCCTACTATGAAAGTCTGGCAGACTAGAAAAAATAGGCAGAAAAACGGTATGGAGACATTTCTGTTAAAAATGTTTTTCTAATTATGTACTACCATTGATGTCCAGAATAAAAAAAAAATCATTCCTATTCTCTTTACTCTGGCAAAAACTGATCCTGAGTTAGTTCTGATGCAAGAATTACATAGGAGGAAAGGTTACTCAGTGGGCTTAGGGCAGAGGTGGCCACAGCTGGGATTAGAAAATGAAAGGGATTGTGAATGTTCTTTCACTATCATTCATTCAGACAATGTGCCCTTCAGCAGAACAGCAAGCCCTTCTGATTTTCTCGAATTAGGAAGATTAGCATGAAGCACATAATGCGGGATGATGGAATTTGTCATAATTTGCATTGTCCTGGAAAGATTCAGTTTGATAGAGCGATGCATCTCAGAGCATGTCATGTCCCACGGGCAGGTCATGGAGGAAGCTTGGCAGAAATAATTTTGCGATATGTGCATCAGTTGTAAATGCCTCATAACCAATTTGTCAAAAAAAGGAAAAAAAAAGAAAAAGTGGAGGTCAGGAGAGTTGAAGGAGGTGGGCATTTGCCCAAACACACATTGAAGTTAGGTATGGTAACAGTAAATTAGACTTCTGTCATTTTGGAATAAGACATGCAATAAATGAATACGTTGACTAGATGCTTGACAGGTAGCTGGTACAATTTTTGTTTCTACAGTATATAAGAAAGATAGCTCTCTCATGAAGTGCATAGTGAAGTTTATTTATGAAAATTACTTACAGAAATTATCAGACATGAGAGCTTCAGGATCAGTTTTCTGAGCGATTGCTTCTGACCTTGATAATGCTCCCAAACTGCAGATAGAAAAGGATAATCAGCATGTAGTTGACAAAACGGACATGACAGTGTTACTTATATGCTGCGGCATTTCTGGAAATAGGCATGTAGAATTCAGACAGGCAAGGGGAACACACTTATTTACAGTAGCATAGCAAGAAGAAAAGGTCCAATGTCATGAATTGACCATGGTTTATTTATGGACCATCTGACAATGAAGCAACAGTCTTTGATATTTAGAAATCTCTTCTGCCCAAGAACATTAAAACTGGTGCTCATAGGTTATGTTATTTATCATTTCAATATCTTGTTCTACTTGAGGAAGACATTTTGCAGTGTCTCCTTTATTTGTCTTTCTTCATACATTTCAAACAACAGATTAATGCCGGTGGTTCAGTAACACTGATCTTTTGTGACAGTTGAGCATTTGTGAGTTGAGAGTCTAATAAAAAAATCAAAATAAAAAAGGAAAAAATAAAATGGAAAATTTAACTTCTAAGGACCGTCTGTGAGATTCAAATAATTCCTACCTGAGGTTGATCATCAGGCTGCTGTCTTTCATATGATTCTTACTGTAGTATTCTGATTTTTGAAAGCTGAATTACTTTAGGGTACAACTCAACATAAATAAATTTTTCAAAACCCACTACATGGAATCACAATAGATGTGAAGCTAATAATACTGCACTGTTACAATTTGATCAAGTGTGTTGATGTGGACTTTTTCGAACAAAGTATTTACAGGGTTTTGCATAAAAAGCACGTCAGCCCAAACCATTCAAAGTAATGTTTTTGTCTCCAAAATAGTAGCTCTCTGTATAGATTCTGTGAGATCTTTTTTCTTTTTTTTTTTTTTTTTTTTTTTTCCTTCCCCCTGTAGTTTACTGCTTTGATTAAGTTTTCAGACAAATTGCTATACCAGTCAGAGGTCATAAATGGTGTGTGGGACCAGTGAAGAAAAATATTATTTCTGTAGCAAGTAAAACTTCCAACATCTTGTCTACAGATTATAAAAAATTAACTGTATCTTTTATTGAGTTAGAATCCCCAATCCTGTATTATTTAGTATTGTACTGTGCATGGTGAAGGAAAACAATCTTTTGAAGTCAGTGTGTTTTATTACTGTATTTTATATACGCTGATTATTTTTTTTAAATGACAGAATAAATAATCTTTGCATCTCTGTATTTAAAGGTTGGTTAATATTTTACTTTTAAGATATACTCTATTAACTTGAGAGAAAAGCAACAATTGTTCACGTTTTCTGTCATTTCTTTACTGACATTTCTCAGAAAGCATTTTGCGCTGTCTGCTAACCCCTTCACTTTGGTCATGTAGCTTGACTTTGAGTTTTGAGGGCTGATGGTGATGAGTGAACAACTTTGACTTAATAAATAATCTTAAAAAACCCTTTAAGAGCCCTTGCTAGTGAAGACTGAGGAAAAAAGTCACTAACTACTTCAGCCTTCACGTTCTCCCTTGTCTTCCTTTTAACACTGATGTACCAGTAGAAGCTTTTCTTGTTATCTTGATGTCCCTGGCCAGATGTAATTCTGTCAGGGCTTTAGCTTTCCTAACCTGATCCCTGGCTGCTCAGACAACCTCTTTGTATGCCTTCCAGGTGACCTATCCTTGCTTCTACCCTCTGCAGACTCTCTTTACATCTAAGTGTGTCCAGGAGCTCCATGTTCATCCATGCAGTTCTCATGGTATTCTTGTCTGACTTCCTCTTTGTTGGGACACTTTGCTCCTGGACTTGGAGGAGATGATCCTTGAATATTGACCAGCTCTCTTGGGCTCCTCTCCCTTCCAGAATTTTATCCCATGGTACCCTACCCAGCAGATCCCTGAAGAGTTCAAAGTCTGCTCTCCTGAAGTCCAGGGTAGTGAGCTTTCTCTGTACCATCCTTGTTGCTCTAAGGATTCTGAATATGCATGTGTATACCCCATCTCCTTAAAGCGTCATATATAGTTTTGAACTGAATGAGGAATTAATCTGAATATAATAAAAATCTGTTGCCTGGAGTCATTGACTATTTGAATAGTCTGTGGTTTTAACATCCTCAGTAACTCAAGTCAGTAGAAGGCAGACAGAACAGAAGGCAAGTGAACAAAATGTGCACAGGGAGACAGAACTCCTTTTGATATTCACCTGGAGAAGTGTCTTTTACTGGACCTCATGTTCCTGACCAGTGAGACTTTGGGTTTGAGCCTCTGAGAGCCTTTAACTTTCTGTAAAAGCAGAGTAGTGCACAAAAGGCCCAATACAGAGGTAAGGCATGGATTTTTGTTACTTGTTTTGATATCAGTTCAGGGGATGTGAATCTGAAACCTTATGATGTCATATAACAAGTCACTTTTTCAGGGAAGCAGTTTATATAAAATGAAATTGTTTTCTGCCTTGTAATTACATAACCGCTATAAAACACCAGAGAGAACTCAAATATTTAAGTAATTTTCTTTGTTGGAAATTTGTAATGAAAGCATTTATTTTTAAGTTCTCCTAGACTATTTGTGAGTTCTTTAAAAATATAACATAATATTTTATAAAATTCTATTTCTGTAGCTCCTAGGCTTAGTAAAAAGGGGAGGAGGCACTCATTCCAATTTTTGGTAGACACAAGAGAAAAGTAGACTGAAGTTAGACTTCTTTTTACAAAGAGTTTATATCCTCTGCCTCTTGTTTTCAGTTGGTCTGGAAAAAGAGAAAAAGGATTGAGGGAAGGAGAAAGACGAGTGCAGAAGTAAAACCACTTGCATGGGAGACAGAGAGAACATGGTACTCTTGCTACATTATGGTGAAACTAGAGAATCTGGTAGTAGAAAGATTAGTATATGAGAAATTGAGTCAGAGCGTGCCTATACTGCATTCACTGTGCTAAATAATACTGTGCTCAATCTGCTGGCATTTCAACTATTTCTGTGTTGCATTTTTGTGTGAAAGTGAGAGGAATAGGAAAGAGTAGAACAGAAAATATTAGCATTGAGAGGAAGAGCAAATGGCCAAGGGAAAAATGGGCAAAACTGTGGTTAGCAAGGGGGAATGTCTTAAGCACATCCATTCACATGTGGGACGGAGCTGTGAATGACACCCTAAGATGTCCTGCTCATGTACCGGTCTGTACGGACATTTCACCACATCACAAAATGGAACCTCTAGAGGTCATATTGTCCAATACCTATGATGAAAAAGTCCTTGATGCAGGGCAGGGAGCACTATCAATTGAAAAGGGTAAGACTAGGAAGCAGGAAGGAGCTGTGGATGAGTGAGACCTCCAATATGACTGGTGGGGTTTTCCCTTCCCAAGAGACAAGACCAAAGTGGATTAATGATGAGCAGTTTCCAAGTGATTAGTTCAGCTTATTACATTCTCAGCTGAATGTCTGTGTGCTTCCTTAGACTTCGCTCATATTCAGAGTACCAAAAAGTTAATTACTGTAATTTACAAAATATTATATATAATGCCTCAATACAGGTAAATCAAGGAGGTGGTTCTGAAACACTGCTAGTCTGCCTTGGCTCCTAACCACCATTTTTGCCATTCATTTTGGCTTTGTACTACATGACTGCTTACAATTCAATTGTTTTCCATGCTAAGTAGGAAAAGTTTATATCATTTGTTTTCTATCCTTGCACACAGATTTTATTCCTGTGCTTATTCTTTTTTCCCTTCTGATTATAGAAGATTATTCTCTTTGGAAAAAAATTAACTACCTTCATCATTTAACTAGTGTTCAAGAGGGCTTAGCATGATAGTACAATAAAGTAAAAATCCTTTATTTTCAGGATAGCTGTATTTTCATATTCAAATTGTAGTTGATAACATCTTCAGTCTTCCTGAGTTCTGCTTTACTCCATGGGAGCTGCTTGCTACTCACCAATTTTGAAAAACTGGTGGTATGTAAGGAAACTCAACATTTTAGAAATATGCATATATAATAAAGTTAATGAGATTTTCTGAAAATGTTATTTTATATAAAAGTTGAATAACCATAAGAGTGGTTATTCTGGTCATATTATTTTTCATATAGTTCATCATCAGTACATCTGCACTTCTGGATACTGAATGTTATTTGATAATGAAATTCTGCTCTAAGTTACACTTATCGAAGTAAACGTAAGAGTGAAATTTTTGTCTATTACATGCCAGTTATGGTTCTAAACAGACAATATTGATATACTGAGCATGATAAGGTAAGATATTTACCCAAGGCATGAGAATCTTTTTAATTGCTTGTATTTGGTTTTTCCATTATGATGTATTTGGCTCTGAAGGCTCTTAATTTTCAGTGCCTAGATGCAAAAAGTGATCAGGTAGTTACTAAGTTTATTAAGTAGTATTAGTCCTTTACTTTGTTCAGAAGCTCTGCGTGCATCTTCCAGCTCTTATCCTGAGTCTCTGCTTATTTTAAGCACAGAAAACCAAGCTGAGAATCGAATCAAAGGAAGTAATTTGTCTTGTCTCTTTACTGTGCTTTAAAACACCAGGCGTATATACAACAGCTGCAAATCACAATCTCTTCTTCCAGCTCCCTGTAGCTTACATTGACTTGCATAGGCTTCTGAAATTTATACCAGCCTGTGAATCACTGTAAGGTTCCATCCAGAGCCTTCTGAAGATTCAGAGGAATTTCAAATAGGAAACTGGCAATCCTTTCCTGAATGGTGTAGGACTTGGGAATGTTCTGAATTGTTTTTGACAAGAGAGATTGTTTTTTCAGCAAAAATGCATTTAGCTTTTAGGGGTTTAATAATATCTCCGAAATAAGAAATCTCAGTTACAGTTTGCTTTCAGATTTTTCTTTTCAAGTTTCTGGGTCCCATTTCTCTCACAGGAAGACATAAAATGTTCTTTATTAAGGTTGTAGGTTTTCTGATATCTATATATACTATCTGATTTAAGTTCTTGATTATGAATGAGGCTTGGTTCAACTATTGCCCTCAAAAAAAGTGGTGAATAGATAGCAATTTAAGCATTAAGAAGGACAGAGATTAGTTTCAGCTTTGGTAGTATTAAAAAATATTGCCTTTAAAATGTGTTAACAAAATCAAGAGTAGATGGAAGATCCACAAAGGCGATGTTATTTGCAAGCTGCACATAGAAAAGCTACTTATGGTTAGGGAAAAACAGAAATTTCTATTCTGTCTGTGGCCTTTACTCTAGCTTCCAGGTCAAGAGCTTATATAATGATAAGAATCAGATACAACAAGCTTTAACAAAGCAGCATTGTTACACTTTGTTTTTCAACAGTAGTATACTCAAAGGTTTGGAATCTTTTTTAATTATTTGAAATATTTTTAAGATATGTATTGTTTTATTATAAGGACTGAAGCATACAGATGTAAGATTCATTTAAAATAATAATTTTAACTCATGTAATGGTTAATTCATTAATGTGTATAGCTTCAAGAAGTGTGTGTTTACAATTAAAAATTCCTTATAGCACTCAGTTAAAGCAAGATATTAAATTTCTGCTCTGGGTAAAGATGCAGGTAAAACCTTCCCATGGCATTGTACTAGATGACACCATAGCTGTAATTTTTTTGTTCCGCTGTATGTGACTATTTCAGTTTTTTGTCCCAGTTGGAAAAACAACTGTACCAAAGGCAGTGTTGCTCCCTAGAATTGGACCGTGGGATTGAGGGTTAAGAAACTATACAGTCAAGTTTCTCCTGTGTCCTATCTCAGTAAGTTTTTTTAAGTCAGCTGAGCAAAGACCATTATGTATTGTGGCATCATCATGGCAGAAGACACAGAGTTAGAGAACTTAATGTTTGTATGTCCTGTTGCCCCTTAGATGTGGGGAATGTCCAGAGATGTTTAGCGTGGGCAGGTCTGATGCATAGATATAAACAAAGCCTTAAGTACTGAGGAAATGTACTATGAAAACATACACAGTCTTAGGATGTTGGGCAGGAATTTCAGATGTAATAGTCTTTCACTTATAGATCTAATTTCTGCTGAAGACATGTTTAAGGTGTGCATTTCACAGTAACATTGTGTGTATTTTCACAGGTCAGTATTTAGGTGATATATTCTAAACTGCAGGAATCAGGAGTGTCAAACTGACAGGAACTGATGTTATTTGTGAAACTGCGTTTTACCAAATCAGAGTGTTTTGAGTTGTATGACCAGTGCAATAATGTCTCACAGAGATCATGCAATCAGATCCATGAATTATTCAAGAGGCACTTGGACATTTCAAGGCTTGGGTCTTCAGCATTACAGGACTTTTCATTTACTTCTACTGTGATCCTATAGAAAATGTTAAAACCCAGTATGTTACGTCCTGTTTTCAAACTGGGTGACTGGTCTCTTTATGCATAACAATTTTGAGTTAACTGTAATATTTCAGAAGACTGCACTGCAGTACTCTGTCAGCTGAAAAGCAAATGACTCAGCTGTCCTGGAGACTTAAATTGTTGTGTCCCCCCAAAAATAACTAGTCTTTACTGACAGAGTGACTTCCAGGAGCTGTGAGTGATGCTGTGTATGTTTGTAAATACAGTTTTTAAGTCTCCAGAGCTACCAGTCACATACCCATCAGGAACAACTGCCTGACTATTAAATACTTACTAAGAATTAAAATGCTTTTTTATATACTTGGATAAATCACAACTAAAACTATTTTTGAGGATTAAACAAACATATTGATTAGGAATGTGATCTGCCATGTTTCAGAACACATGGTGCTGCTGTTACTGGATTCATGTTATACATCTGCATGCATTGTTTTACTGATAATTCAGAGAGGCTGGACTAGAAGGTACCATAACTTGTCAAGGTGAGACACGAAAGGTAGAAAGATCATGTATGGCTCATTGAAACTGTCTGAATATGTTTCACATACGAGACTCCCATTGTAAACCTGGGAAAGTTGTTTAGTTGTACTAAGTCTCAGTTATATATCTGCAAATTAGTAATAAATTGCTCTCATTGTTAATTTTGCTTCCTGTAGAGTCTCAGAACTCTGGAAGCATGCCTATTTGTATGCATGAAGAATAATGAATAAGTAATTCACTATCTTGTTAGTGTTCTAACTTCAGAGTTAGAGAAAATTATGCTCCTGTCTTCCCTTAGAGGGATACTGGTAGAGTTCCTATTTAGGGAGAGCAGGGTCTTCTTTCCTTATCTTTTTCTTAATCTCCAGACACATGACAGCTCCAGACATGTGCCAATTCCATACTCTTTCAAATAAGGGAACATGATATATTAGGGGGGCTACTGGAAACCAGAGGTACCCCCTGCTCTTCCTGGTTTAGAGTGTCAGGTGAATTAATTGAGGCGTCATCCTTGCTTTCTCAGAAGGCAGACCATAGTGCTATGTAAATGGGTCAGGGAAGGTGAAACTACTAGAACTGGGAAATTCCTGTTTAGGGGACCATTGAAAGCTGGGTACTGGGTAGTGAATGAGATAAGACAATATAAATTTAGCTGTATAGCAGTTTTAAAAAGCAAATAAACCTACTGTGTAATGTATAAACATCTGCTTGCTACAGGAAACAGGATTCCAACATAAAATGTAGGTGTGCTTAATTAAATCAAAGGGCATGTAGTGGTAGAATGAGGGGAAATAATTTCCAAACTAAAAGAAGGTAGACTTAGATTACATTTGAGGAAGAAATTTTTGACTGTGAGGATAATGAGACACTGAAACAGGTTACCCAGAGAAGCTGTGGCAGCCCCCTTCCTGGAAGTGTTCAGGTGTTTGCTGGGGCTTTGAGCACGCTGATCTAGTAGAAGGTGTTGCTACCCACGGCAGAAAGGTTGGAACTAGGTGATCTATAAGGTCCCTTCCAACCCAAACCATTCTTTGATTCTGTGATTTTAATAATGGATATGGAAGAGTTTCTAATCAGAGTTGTGCAGTCTGACTAACTTATGGGAAAAGCTTGCCGTTTAGTTTTAAGTGACAAAATTAATACAGAAATTTGTCTTTCTCATTTATAGGCTGCTTCCTCTAAAAGTATAATTCTGTATCTGAGCTTGAAAGGAACTTACAAATACAGCATACAATGCTGCAGTGTTATGAAATAGTTTTGCTGGTGCATAGTATGTATGTGCCATAGAAAAAAAAGAAAAGAAAAAAAAAAGAAAAGAAAGCAGTAGCTGTTTCTACCACATTTCATCATGAATGGCTTTTCCTACATTGCTCACAGAAGAGCTATTTAAGCTGTCACTGCATTGCAGGAAGCTCCACCGAAGTCATTTGACTATTCTGCAAAACGGAATTTTTCATATGATATCTAGATCTATATTTTCTTCCTACTTTCCCTTTTTATTATTATTTGTGATCTCTCGCTTGAATATCACACCTGGACCTATAAAGCTGAATCATACTTGTATTCTGTGCAGGTCACTGAAGCAGTTGAAAGTCTTCCTGTTGTCTCTATATTCTTGATATTTTGAATGAAAACCTATTATGAGGATATGCAGAGTACATAAACACAGTGTTGATAGTATGCTTATGTTTATTTTTATTTCTGTGTGTATGTATGTATGTATACCTGCACAAACACACATATTGTGGAGGGATGGACTTGTTTCTTTGATGTCTCAAGGTGGATTATGGATTGTTTGTGTGTGGACTTCCAAATCAAAATTCTCAGTGGTCTTTGAGAGCCTCAATAGAAGTGTCTTTAAGACTTCAAAGAGCTTTTGCTCAGCATATAATGAAGAAGGCTTTAGAAGTCTAAGGCTAACATTCTGGTATATTTGGAATTGAATGAGTAACCTAGCCCCCTTATTGCTGGAGTACTTTTGGTATATAGGAAATAGTTTTCACATTACTAACTACTACTCTGGGTCTGAGAAGGTATGTTTTTGCATTTAAAAATAAAGTATGAATTGCTAAGATTTTGTAAATAAACTAACTAGTTCAACAGTAAAACAAATTCTGAGCAATGTGAAATGTTTCTGGAAACTAAATGATTACACAGCACATCCATATAGTATGTAGGCCTCATGAGTTATGAGGTACATGGTATGAATAGGAAATTGGATTCTTGCATCATAAAAAAAAAAAGTATTTATACTAGAGTTTTGTTCTATAACAGCTAGAGTGAGTTGATCAAAAGGGGCATTGTAAATTACATGGCATACGTGGTTTTGTGGAAGACAGACATCAGACTAATTCTGCTGACAACTAATGTATGCATTTTGTATATCTAGATGTAATTATCATCTTCAGGTTCATTCATATTTTACCAGTTAGGACAGAAGAAAACAGTGCCTCTGATAGAAACTATCTTAGACTGTAGAGAAGAAAGAAGCCCTCTTTGCTGTCTTTGCAATCTAAGGTTGATCAGAGCTGATACAGCAGATCAATGCCACTTTGAAATCTGTAACATGGTAGACTTCTACAAGTTGAATTGTTAAGACTTTTTTTCTCTCATTGAAGGGTAACCTGAGCACTGCTTCTGTCAAATACCCAATAAACAAGATTGGCAATGTTGAGACTAATCCACCAGCAGAAGAGGCTTCTGTTCACTCCTTTCTGCTTCATATGTGCCAGTTCCCTGCCTTTGTGGAAAGGAGGTAATTTTAATAACAGCTGAACAGGATGGGATTTCTGCAAAGGCAGGGATGAGTGTA
>NW_009952265.1:5819106-5819749 GCF_000747805.2 Chaetura pelagica
GCAGGAAGTGTTGCAGATTCACATAATGCAAGTAAGAGGTGGCTGCAGGTAGAAACTTTGAAGTTGCCTTTTTGTAGCTACTCTTTGGAAAAATCCCTTTCCATATTAAGAAGATATAATACAGGAATTGGAAAGCCGTGTCAAGAAAGCAGCAGCTCTCTTGAAAAACAAAAATTCTTCTAACATCAAAATTAAGGAATAAAGTATTGCAAAAGTCTGAGAGCGTTTATTATTTTGTTGTGTTTGTCATAACTGTGAACATCCTTGTCACGATCCGTGACCTATTGATATCTCCTTATTGGAGTGTATTAACTTATCAGGATTTGCTGAGAGATCCACACGTGGGTATCGCCTCACACAGAGGATACAGGAACTTATGTCCTGACTTTTTTGAGTGAATAACTCGCTCAGTGCTTACTAAATTTCTAACAACAGCAAGGTTTATTGTGGGGAAAACAAAGCAATTTGGGGCAGGAGGTTCAAAAGGAGTGATTACAACACATTAAACATATATGGGTACACCTTAGTTACACATCTTATCCACGTGAGGGAAGCAGAGGGGAGGGATTTGCCCGAATGGCTGGATTATATTTTCCCCTATAAGCTGGGGTAGCCGGAATTGTCTCACCACGGCAGTGCAGGT